>NW_027602730.1:0-29047 GCF_053455715.1 Rhinoraja longicauda | reverse complement strand
TCCGCCCCCTCTCTCTCTCTCTTCTCTCTTCTCTCTCTCTCTCTCTCTCTCTCTTCTCTCTCTCTCTTTCTCTCCCCTGTGCACTATATAAGACTACATTTAAAAGTCACAGAGTCATGCAGCACGGAAATATCCAGCCCAACTCGCCCGCTCCAATGCAACTTGCCCCTTCTATCCCAGTCCCACCTGCCAGCGTTTGCCCCCATATCCCTCTCAACCCGTCCCATCCACGTACATGTCCAAATGTTTCTTAAACGGTGCACTAGTACATGCCTCTGACAGCCCGTTCTATACACCCACGACCCTGTGTGTACCAGGACATTCTGGGTTTTTTTTATGTGCGAGACTTGTAGCCTATGTCTGTCTTTCCTCATATAGGCACAGACACAAAGTAAACCAGCTCGGAGTTCAGAGGCGGTTCCATCTAACAAGTCGGTTCATTAAAGGCCTTATCGACGCACAAAGGGAAACACTCTGAGGAGACCCACCTCTCTCTCCTCTCCTGTCCTCTCTCCCCCTCTCCCCCTCTCCTCCCTCTCTCCCCCTACCGCCTCTCTCTCTCAAACACCTCTCTCTCTCCCCCCTCTCCAATTCTATTATCAGTTATGACCTTATGACAAACGGGGGAAGGATTGCGGAGTGGAGGAGGTGTGTGGGAAAGAGAAGGGGAGTAGTGTGTGAATGAGAGGAGTGGGGAGAGAGAGTGTGCGGTGGAGCGTGGGGAGAGATATGGGGGAGTGTGGGGAATGTGAGAGGAGGAGTGTGGGCAGAGAGGGGGATGTGTGTGGGGAGAGAGACGAGGAGGCATGTGGGGGAGAGAGGGGGAGGAGTGTGGGGGAAAGAATGGGAGGAGTGCTGAGTGTGTGGGGAGAAAGCAGGAGTGTGGGGATGGAGAGTGGGAGGAGAGTGGGGAGAGAGGGAGTGCGGAGAGAGGGGGATGTATATGGAGAGATAGATTGGAGGAGTGTGGCAAGACAGAGGGGAGTGTGGGGAGAGAGTGCGGTGGAGTGTGGAGAGAGGGGACGAGGTGGGAAAGCAGAATCAGAAATGTGAGGAAAGAGAGAGGACAGAGAATGGGAGGAGGGAGAGAGAGAGAGAGAGAGTGAGGTGTGTTGGGAGAGACGCATAATGCGTTATTCTTTCAATCGTGTCCCGCAGAAAGTTATTGACTCATTAACCGCTGCCTATTAAAGTGAAAATAACAAATATATACGTCTGCACCCGCCAACGTGGATAGAACAACAAGATGCAGTGAGAGCTCATTACAGATGAGATTAATTACTGAGAATGTTACTGCTTATCCAAACCTACCTCTGACCACACTGATAACTTCACTGCTTATCCGGACCCATCACTGGCCACACTGATAATATGACTGCTTATCCAGACCCATCACTGACCACACTGATAATGTCACTGCTTATCCAGACCGATCACTGACCACACTGATATTATCACTGCTTATCCGGACCTTTGACAAAGTCTCCCTTGGTAGACCGATCCAGGAGGTGAAGGCACACGGGGTTAACAGTGACTTGATCGCATGAATTCAGAACTGTCTGAATGATAGAAGACAGAGGGTTGTGGTGGAAGGGCAATATTCAGGCTGGATGTCTGTGACCAGTAGTGATACACAGGGATCTGTGCTGGGACCTCTGCTGTTTGTGATACACATAAATGACTTGGGCATGAATATACACGGGTTGCTTTGTAAGTTTGCGGATGACACCAAGATTTCTGGGGTTGTGGAATGTGAGGGAGGCTGACTCAGTATTTAGTGGCGTATAGATCAAGTAGAGAGATGGGAGGGGTGGGGGAACTCACAGATGCAGATTATTCTGAGCACATTAGAGATGTTGCAATTTGGGAGGTCAAATGTGTGTTCAAACGATATAATTAATGGCATGACCCTTAACGTCAGTGATGTATAAAAGTATCTTGCGATCCAGGTTCACAGCTCCCTGAATGTGATAACGGCAGTGGACAGTTGTAAAGAGGCATATGGTACAGTTTCGTTCATTGGTCAAGGAGTGGTGGTCTGTCTCAGGGATTGGTGCTGCGCTCATTGTTGTTTGTCATCTGTGTCAATGAGTTGCCTGAGAATGTAACGGACTAATGTATAAGTTTGCAGTTGACACTGAATTAGGTGGTATCACAGGCATTGAAAAATGATTGGCAAGGATTAGAGCAGGAACTTTTTCAAATTGGAAAGTGGGCTGAGAAATGGCAAATGGTGCTTCTTGCAGATGTGTGAGATTTTAAATTAGGGAAGACCAGCCAGGGCATGATCTTCACCGCGAATGGTAGTTAGCTGGGTAGTGTTGTAGAGCAGAGGGAACTCAGAATAAAAGTACATAGTTGCAAGAAAAGGGACGTAACAGGGGGATAGGGCGGTGGAAAAGGTTTTTTTTCCCACTGTCTTCATCAGCCAGTGAATAAAATTTAAAAGTTGGAAAGTTATGTTCAGTTGGGCAAGACTTTGTTGAAGACGCACTTGGATACGTCACCATGTTTAGGAAATATGCCACTAATTTGTAAAGAGTGCAGAAAATAATTTCAACACGTTGCCAGAAAACAAGGGTCGGAGCTACAGGGAAATGTTGGGCTCGCCAGGACTTTATTCCATTGAGCGCAGCAGGCAGTGCAGTGACCTCATAGAGGTGGACAGTGTCATAGGTAACGTCATAATGGGAACACAAAGACATTTGGACAGGTACATGAGGGGAATGGTTTAGAGGGAGATGATCCATATGCCGGGAAATGGGAATAGTTCAGATGAACTAAAATGCATCACCCCTCCCCATGAAACATGGCAACCTTTGTCTGAAATTTGCGTCAGGGACAGCACGAACATACAAACTGCTTTTAAATAGCCCTTGGATATTTTATTACCACAGAACTCGAGCTTTGAAATCAGAGGAATTTAACATCAATAAATGTCCACTCTTCTCAAAGGTGCAGATTAAGCAGAAAACATTATAATTGCCTGTCACGTACATTGGTCATTTTTAATAACAGTCCCTGATCATTGAAGTGTTTATTTCAGTTTCTACGAGTGCCTGGTTTGCACTGCATGATGGGAGATATGCTCTCTTGAATTGCTTGATAAATAAGCACATAAATGAAGTCTGCGTGTGTGGCAGCTTTCTCTGTGCCGCTGTGTGGACAGCCCAGACGGATGAGTTGGTCATTTACTCTCAGACCGACCTTACTGTCTGGTCTGTGGGTTTGAATTAACATCTACCTGTCACCTGGTCTGAAGTGGTTCACCACAATATAAACTGCAGATTGAACAGAGCCACAGCTAATGTTCACCGGCTGGAACTAATATTCCCCACTGGGCGAAGTACACAGAACATTTAGCCATCTCCCCCTTTCTCAGATCTGAAGCTGCATTTTAATTTTCAGCATTATGTGTTATTCTTTCAAATGTATGCCGGAGAGAGTTAATTAGCATTTCTAACCTGTTAATTAAGAAGAAAATAATAAGTTAACGCATCTTCAGCTGCCGTGTTTACCAGCGTGGATAGAGCAGCAAGATGGAATTAGTGCTCATTAAAGTTTAGATTAATTATGGATACTGAACGAGTTAACAATAGACAATAGGTGCAGGAGTAGGCCATTCGGCCGTTCGAGCCAGTACCACAATTCAATGTGATCATGGCTGATCATTCTCAATCAGTACCCCGTTCCTGCCTTCTCCTCATACCCCCTGACTCCGCTATCCTTAAGAGCTCTATCTAGCTCTCTCTTGAATGCATTGGGAGAATTGAGCTCCACTGCCATCTGAGGCAGAGAATTCCACAGATTTACAACTCTCTGAAAACGTTTTTCCTCATCTCCGCTCTAAATGGCCTACCCTTTATTCTTAAACTGTGACCCCTTAATAATCTTATATGTTTCGATCAAATCCCCTCTCATCCTTCTAAATTCCAGTTTATACAAGCCTCGTCGCTCCAGTCTTTCAACATATGACAGTCCCGCCATTCCGGGAATTAACCTAGTAAATCTACGCTGCACGCCCTCAATAGCAAGAATATCCTTCCTCAACCCCTTTAGAATCGAACATTTGAATTAAAAGGAAGGGATTCTTTGAGAAGATGTGGGAAAAATGGATCGTTTATTTCAGCCATGACACCAACTGGATAAATGCCGAGCTAGATATTGGAAGACTGTGTTGTATAGAACTAGATGGTATGTTTGTGCGAATATTGAAATATCTCTAGATAACCAATCATTGTTACTTTTTTATATTTTATTTGGTAAGTGTACCACACTGTCTTGTTCAAATGTATTTATTTATCTATTTATCTCCTTTACTTATTTAGTTATCAATTCATTTATTTATTTAATTTTGTTGTTTTTCTTATTTTATTTTATTCATGTTGATGGTGTTGTACTGTTTTGTATATTTCTCAGTGAAAAAACAATAAAAACAGAAGAGACAAAAAGGAAAGAATTCTTTATTTCACATCATATCAAATGTAAAACATCGGGGGCAGATTTAATGAGATCATGTCACTGCTTATCCAGACCCATCACTGACCACACTGATAATGTCACTGCTTATCCAGACCCATCACTGACCACACTGATAATGTCACTACTTATCCAGAGAGAAAGAGAGTGAAGAGTGTGGGGAGGAAGAGGGGAGGAACGTGGAGAGAGAGGGAGGTGTGTGGGGAGAGAAATGGGAGGAGTGGAGGGAGGGGATGGAGGGTGGGAAGGGAGGGGGTTTGGGGAGAGGAATTGAATAGTGTGGGGAGAGAGAGGGAGTGGGGAGATAGAGTAGGCAGGATGAATGTGGGGAGCGAGAGAGGAGTGTGAGGAGAGAGAGGGGGATTGTGGGGAGAATGACGGGGAGGACTGTGGGGAGAGAGGGGGTTTTAGGGGATGGGGAGGGAGGAGTGTGAGAGAGAGGGTGGAAGGATTGTGTGGGGAGAGAGTGGGATGAATGTGGGGATGGAGGGGGGAGTGGGGGAGAGTGGGGGAGAGGGAGAGGAGATGGGTGTGAGAGAGAGGAAGGTGTGTGGTGAGAGAGAGAGGGAGGAGTGTTGAGGGAGGATGGGGATTGTGGAGAGAAATGAGGAATGTGGGAATTGAGAGGGGAGGACTGGGGAGAGGGGGGAGTGGGCAATAGACAATAGACAATAGACAATAGGTGCAGGAGTAGGCCATTCAGCCCTTCGAGCCAGCACCGCCATTCAATGCGATCATGGCTGATCACTCTCAATCAGTACCCCGTTCCTGCTTTCTCCCCATACCCCTCACTCCGCCATCCTTAAGAGCTCTATCCAGCTCTCTCTTGAAAGCATCCAACGAACTGGCCTCCACTGCCTTCTGAGGCAGAGAATTCCACACCTTCACCACTCTCTGACTGAAAAAGTTCTTCCTCATCTCCGTTCTAAATGGCCTACCCCTTATTCTTAAAGAGTGGCCCCTTGTTCTGGACTCCCCCAACATTGGGAACATGTTTCCTGCCTCCAATGTGTCCAATCCCCTAATTATCTTATATGTTTCAATAAGATCCCCCCTCATCCTTCTAAATTCCAGTGCATATAAGCCTAATTGCTCCAGCCTTTCAATATACGACAATCCCGCCATTCCGGGAATTAACCTACGGAGAGAGAGGAGTGTGAAAGAGAGGGAGTGTTGCCAGAGACAGTGCGGAACAGATTCACCAGGATGTTATCTGGAATGGACAGCATTAGTTTGTAGACAGAATCAATTGTGTGCGATTGGTCTCCATGGAACGCAGGAGGATGAGGGGTGATCTCAGAGACGTGTTTTAGATCATGAAAGGAATAGATCGGGCGATGCTCAGGTTCTCCTGCCCTTAGTAGGAGAATCGAGGTCCAGAGGACATACGTTTAAGGTGAAGGGGAAATGATTGAATAGGAATCTGAGGGGTAACGTTTTCACACAATGGGTGGTGGATGTATGGAACAAACTGCCAGATGAGGAATTTGAGGCGGGGACTATCCCAACGTTTATGAAATAGTTAGACAGGTTGGGTACATGAATAGGACAGATTTGGTGGGATATGGACCAATGCAGACAGGTGGAACTAGCGTAGATGGGGCCTGTTGGCTGACGTGGGCAAGTTGGGCCGAAGGGCCTGATTCCACACCATATCTATCTATGACTATATGAGTACAGGGCTGAACTACCTCCTCTGAAAGTTCGTTCCACACACCCACCACGGGTTTTGGCAACATCCTCGTAAATCTCCTCCATCACCTTTCCAGATTGACACCATCTTTCCTGTATCATGGTGCCCAAAACTGAACACAATACTCCAAATGCAGCCTCACCAACGTCTTACACAACCGCAACATAACCTCTATACACAATGCTCTGACAAAAGACGGCCAATGTAACAAAATACTTTTTGACCACACTATCAACCTGTGACACTATGTACCTATTTCAACACACTATGTACCTGTCGTCCTATATCCCTTTGTTCTACAGTTAATTCACATTTCTGCCTCGTTTCCAGGTCAACGGTACTGACACTTCTGAACTCACTGATGGTTTCACTTCCCATGTGCGTCTGATTGTGAATACACTTGCACTACAGCTGAACATCCAAATAAAGAATAATCAAGACTTAACTGCTCCTCCAAGTGCAGCGCTCTCCTCAGTCATACTTCAAATATCTGCGAAGCCCTTTTGTGTAGTTCTGGTCACCATATTATACCAATGATGTCCTATTGCCAGAAGCGGTGGTGAACAGATTCACCAGGATGTTATCTGGAATGGACAGCGTTAGTTTGAGGACAGATTTGATCAGGTGGGATTGATCTTATTGGAGCAAGAATGTACATGGACGACCTTACTGAGGCTTGTAAAATTATGTCAACGACAGCAGGGTTGAGTAGATGGTCGCAGTTATTTCCCAGGCTGGGAGAATCTGAACCCAGAGAAGTTACGTTTAATCGAAAGGGGAGAGATTTAAGGGAATTCTGACTTCAAAGATGGTGCAATCTTTTCATTTGAGGCGGTGGGGACAGATACCATCTCAGCAAATAAACAGCATTTGGACAGGCGTTTGTTTCGGATAGGAATGGAGGGATATGGGACAAATACAGGTGAATGAGATTACCATAGATAGGTATCTCGGTCCGCATGGACCGCTGGGCTGAAGGGCCTGTTTCCCTGTTGTGCACATGACTGGAATCAGCGGTTCTGTAATCACTAATGTGCTCTGTCATCGGCCTCCCCAGTTGTAGCCACATTGCAGACACATCACTGACTGCACAACAGTGGCGATACTGTATTGGGTGGTGGTGTCACCAACAACGGAGGCACATTGTTCATCTCCCTCGCAAGTGTCCAACAGGTGCTTCACTCTCCTTAAACTAAACTCTAGCCTAGAAATCCGAGGAATTAAACGCCAATAGGTGTCGAATCTTCTCACACCTGCAGTTTAAACAACAAAATGATATAACTGCCTATCATATACGTTGGTCGTTTTAATATGTCTCGGATCATTGAAGTGTTTCTTTCAGTTTCTATGTGTACCAGATATACACAACAGGAAGGGAGAAATGCTCTCTTGAATTAATTAATAAATAGGCACAGAAATACAGACTGAGTGTGCGTGAGAGCTCTCTTAACTTCACTGGAATTTAGGATGAGAGAGGATCTTGTCGAAACATACAGAATTCTGAAGAAGGGTCTCCACCTATTCCTTCTCCCAAGAGATGCTGCCTGTCCCGCTGAGTTACTCCAGCTTTTTGTGTCTATCTGTTGAAACCAGCATCTACACTTCCTTCTTACACATATACATATCTTAAGGGATTGGACAGGCTAGATACAGGAAAAATGTTCCCGATGTTGTGGGAGTCCAGAAAAGGGATCACAGTTTACGAATAAGGGGTAGCTCAATTATTACTGAGATGAGGAAAAACTAATCTGTCGTCGACCTCCCCAGTTGAGATGAATTGTGAATCTGTGGAATTCTCTGCCACAGAAGTCAGTGGAGGCCAATTCACAGGAGGTTTTCAAGAGAGAGTCAGATATGGCTCTTACTGCTAACGGAATAAAGCTGCATGGGGAGAAAGCAGGAACGGGGTACTGATTTAGGATGGTCGGCCTTGATCATATTGAATGGCGGTCCTGGCTCAAAAGGCCAAATGGCAAATTCCTGCAACTATTTTCTATGTTTCTATGTTTCTGAACCATTGTGGACAGCCCAGACGGGTGAGTTGGTCATTAACTCTCAGACCGTCTTTGTTGTCAGGTCTGTAGGTTTGAATTAGCATCAACCTGTCAACTGGTCTGAAGTAGTTCAATAAAAAATAAACTGCAGATTGAACAGAACCTTGCCTTGTGTTCACCGGCTGGAACTAATATTCCCCACTGGGTGAATGGCACAGCACAATTGCTCAACTCTCCCTATCTCAGATCTGAAGCTGCATTTTAATTTTCAGCATTATGTGTTATTCTTTAAATTGTGTGCCGGAGAGAGGCAATTAGTATTTATAACGATTGTTAATTAAGATGAAAATCGCAAATGAATGCATCTTCACCTGCCGTGTTTACCAGCGTGGATAGAGCAGCAAGATGGAGTTAGTGCTCATTGCAGATGAGATTAATTACAGATACTGAACGTACGTTAACCCTTTACAGTGAAACATCTGCAATAATGCAAATCATATGTTTGTTATCCACTTTGGTATAAAATATAAAACACAGGAGTTAAGATGAAATGGAAGTATCACAACCTGATGCTTAGACAGAGAAACATAGAAAAATAGAAAACAATTGCAGGAGTGGGACATTCGGCCCTCGAGCCTGCACCACCATTCAACATGATCATGGCTGATCATCCTAAATCAGTAACCCGTTCCTGCTTTCTCCCCATATCCTATGTTTCCGTGACCCGAAGTGCTATATCTAACTTTTGCTTGAAAGCATCCAGTAAATTGGCCTCCACTGCCTTCTGTGGCAGAGAATTCCACAGATTCACAACTCCCTGGGTGAAAAGTTTATCCTCACATCAGTCCTAAATAGTAAACCTCTTATTCTAAAACTGTGACCCCCGGACTCCCCCAACATCGGGAACACATTTTCTCATACAGCCTGTCCAATCCCTTAAGAATTTTATGTTTCTATAAGATTATAAGATCAGTGATAATGTCACTGCTTATCCCGACCCACCACTGACCACACTGATAATGTCACTGCTTATTCAGACCCATCACTGACCACACTGATAATGACACTGCTTATCCAGACCCATCACTGACCACACTGATAATGACACTGCTTATCCAGACCCATCACTGACCACACTGATAATGTCACTGCTTATCCAGACCCATCACTGACCACACTGATAATGTCACTGCTTATCCATAGCCATCACTGACCACACTGATAATGTCACTGTTTATGCAGACCCATCACTGACCCCCCTGATAATGTCACTGTTTATCCAGACCCATCACTGACCACACTGATAATGTCACTGTTTATCCATAGCCATCACTGACCACACTGATAATGTCACTGCTTATCCAGACCCATCACTGACTGCACTGACGTCACACACAGGTAATTTCTTTGAATCATCCATTCCAAGGACATCTCACATAACAACCAGTTCCCAGTTCCGTCGCACAATGCTCAGATATATTTTCACCAGTGAAATCATTGGCAACATTGGCCTCGTGCTGAGCCACGGTAGATGATTGAACAAATATGCAGGTTACTGACCCACAGCTAACCATTGAACAGAAACTCTGACTGTTAATGTTAAAAAACAAGTGTGATTAACATGATTTGGCTTGAAGTGGATGATCAGCCATGGTAACAAAGAATGGCGGTGCTGGCTCGAAGGGCCTAATGGCCTCCTCCTGCACCTATTTTCTATGTTTCTATGTTTCGAAGTGAATCTGTTCTCCGATCCCAGGACAGAGATCTATGGACAAGTGAGGAATGTCTTACTGCCCTATTTGTGCACACACCCTCCAGTTATAGAGACATGGAGTCAGAGAATCTTAGAGGCTTCGGCCCAGACTGCCCACACTGGCCAACATGTCTCATCCACACTAGTCCCACCTGCCTTCGATCGGCACATATTCCTATCAATGGCTAATCGATGCCTGTCTAAATGGTCCTTCAAGTTTGAGAGAGTATTTTTGTGTTAGCACCTTAATATAATACATTTTATAATGAGTAGCTTTAGTATCTCTGTACCTGATAGTACCTTTTATAGTCAGCTTTTCTAAGAAGTGAGCAAAAAAGGTCGATCAGGGCAGATCTGTAGATATTGAATACATGGACTTCAGCATTGTATTCGAGAAGGTTCCTCGTGGTAGCTTGCTCTTGAAGGTTAGATCGCATGAGACGCAAGGAGAGATAGCTGAATGGATAGCAAATTGGCTTCATGGAAGGAAGCAGAGGGTGATAGTGGAAGGTTGCTTCTCAGACTGGACGCCAGTGACTAGTGGCATGCGTCAGGGTTCGCTGCTGGGCCCGTTACTGTTTGTCATCTATATCAAAGATTTGGATGAGATCACGCAGCGGCAAGATTAGCAAGTTTGTAGTTGAAACAAAAGTGGGTTGTTTTGCAGTCAGTAAAGATGTTTGTTATGAAGTGCAATATGATCTTTATCGATTAGTCACGTGTACTGAGGAATGGTTGATGGAATTAATGCAGATAAATATGAGAAGCATAGAAACATAGAAAATAGGTGCAGGAGGAAGCCATTTGGCCCTTCTAGCCAGCACCGCCGTGCATTGTGATCATGGCAAAGCATCCACAATCAGTAACCTGTGCCTGCCTTCTCCCCATATCCATTGATTCCGCTTGGCCCTAGAACTCCAGCTAACTCTCTTGTAAATTCATCCAGTGTGTTGGCCTCCACTGCCTTCGGAGGCAGAGAATTCCACAAATTCACAACTCTCTGGGTGAAAAAGTTTTTTTTCACCTCAGTTTGAAATGGCCTCCCCTTTAATCTTAGACTGTGCCCCCCTTGTTCTGGACTCCCCCAACATCGGGAATTTTTTTCCTGCATCTAGCTTCTCCAGTCCTTTTATAATTTTATCCATTTCTATAAGATTCCATCTCATACATCTGAATTCCAGTGAATACAAGCCCAGTCTTTCCAATCTTTCCTCATTTGACAGTCCCGCCATCCCGGGGATTAACCTCGTGATTCAACGATGCACTGCCTCAATCGCAAGGATGTCCTTCCTCAAATTAGGAGACCAAAACTGCACACAATATTCCAGATGTAGTCGCACCATTGCCCTATACAAATGCAGAAAGACCTCTTTACTCCTATAGTCAAATCAAAGTATGGTATTGCAAAGTGAGGTATTGCATTTTGAGAAATCTAACCTGGGCAGGACCGACACAGTGAATGGTAGGGTTCTGGGTAGTGTTGTAGGGCAGAGGGATCTAGGAGTGCAGGTGCACAGTTCCTTGAAGGCGGAAGCACAGGTGGATCTGGTGTTGACAAAAAGGCTTTTGGCACATTGGCCTTTATCAGCCAGAGTATGGAGTATGGATGTTGGGAGGTCATGTTGCAGTAATATAAGACCTTCGTGAGGCTGCATTTGGAGTATTATGTTCTGTTCTGGGTACCGTGTTATAGGAAAGACGTTGCCAAACTGGAAACGTTCCAGGTACATTTTACGAGGATAGTGCCAGTGTCTGACCTGTAGGAAGAGGTTGAGTAGGCTCGGAATATCCATTGGAGCACAAGAGGAAGAGGGGTGATCTTATTTAGGTGTATTTGATCATGAGAGGAATTGATCGGATAAATGCACAGATTCTCTTGCCCTGAGTACGAGAATCGAGCTCCAGAGGACATACTTTTAACATGAATAGGAAAAGCTGTCATTGGAATCGGTGGGATAACTCTTTCACACAAAGGGTGGTGGATGCATGGAACAAGCTGCCAGAAGAGGTAGTTGAGGCAGGGGCAATCCCAACATTTAAGAAATTGTTAGACAGGTACACGAATAGGACGGGTTTGGAGGGATATGGATGAAACGGAGGCAGGTGGGAGCAGGGACATGTTGGACGGTGTGGGCAAGTTGGGCCGAAGGGCCTGTTTCCACAACGTATCACTCCATGACTCTATGAGCACCGGCCTGAAAAACCTCCTCTGGCAACTCGTTCCATTCACCCACCAAACTTTGTGTGATAAATTACCCCTCAGGTTCCGATGGAATGTTCCCACCTCATCTTAAACCTCCGTCCCATGGTTCTTGCTTTCCCTTCTCTGTGCGCCTGCCAGGTGTATTCCTTTCATTATTTTGTTCACCTCTAAAAGATCACCCCAGTTAATCCTGCGCATCAAAGAATAAATTACTAGCCTGCTGAATCTGTAGCTGTAGACCAGGCCCTCCAGTCCTGGCAACATCCTCGTAAATCTGCTCTGCGCCCTTTGCAGATTTACACCATTTTCCCGATACTACGGTGCCCAACACTGAACACAATAATCTAAATATGGACTCACCAACGTCTTAAACAATTGCAACATGACCTCCCAACTTCAAAACTCAAAGCTCTCGCTGATGAAGGCCAATGTGCCTAAAGCCTTTTCGACCAAACTATTTACCTATGACGCTACATTTAACGCACTGTGTACCTGTCGTGCTAGATCCCTCTGCTCTACAGTTAATGCATCTTTTTGTCTCGGTTCCAGCTCATCGGGACTGACACCCCTGAATTCACAGATGGTTTCATTTCCAATCTGCGTCTGATTCTGAACAAACCTGCACTGCAGCTGAACATGAAATTATAGAAAAATCAAGACTTAACTGCTCCTCCACGTGCAGCGGCCTCCTCAGTTGTGCTTCAAATATCTGCGAGGCCCTTTTGTGTAGTTATGGTCACCATATCATGGAAATTATGTCCTATTGCTAGAGACAGTGCGGAACAGGTTCACCAGGATGTTATCTGGAATGAATAGTTAGAAGACAGATAGTGATCAGCCATGATCGCATTGAATGGCGGTGCTGGCTCGAAGGGCTGAATGGCCTACTCCTGCACCTATTGTCTATTGTCTATTGTCTATTAGATCTGTGCTGGGCTCAATGTTGTTTGTCATCCATATCAATGAGTTGCATGAAATTGTACAAAGACTAATTTTTAAGTTTGCAGTTGACACTAAAGTAGATGGTATCACAGACTGAAAATGTTTAGCAAGAATTAAAGCAGGAACTTTTCAAATTGGAAAATGGGCTGAGAAATAGCAAACGGTGTTTCTTCCAGATAAGTGTGAGATTTTAATTTTTGAAGTAAAATCAGGGCATGATCGTTACCGTGAATGGTAGTTAGCTAGGGAGTGTTGTAGAGCAAAGGGATCCATACATTAGAAGTAACTCCAGCAAGTCTGCAGATGACACAATGCTGGGTGACAGTGTGAACTGCAAAGAGGATGTTAAGAGGTTGCAGGGTGACTACGCCAGGTTGAGTGAGTGGGCAGATGCATGGCAGATGCAATATAATGTAGATAAATGTGAGGTTATCCACTTTGGCAGCATAAACAAAGAGACAGATTACTATCTCAATGGTGTCAGATGAGGTAACGGGGAAGTACAACACGACCTGGGTGTCCTTGTACACCAGTCACTGAAAGTAAGCGTGCAGGTACAGCAGGCATGGAAGAAAGATAATGGCATGTTGGCCTTCATTACGAGAGGATTTGAATAAAGGTGCAAAGAGGATCTTTTGCAGTTGTATTTTTTGGTCTCATAATTTGAGGAAGGACGTTGAGGCAGTGCGCCATATGTTCACGAGGTTAATCCCTGGGATGGCGGGACTGTCATATTAGGAAAGATTGGAAAGACTGGGCTTGTATTTACTGGAGTTTAGAAGGATGAGAGGGGATCTTATAGAGACGTATAAAATTATAAAAGTACTGGACAAGCTAGATGTAGGAAAAATATTTCCAAAGTTGGGGGAGTCTAGTACCAGGAGCCAAAGTCTAAGAATAAAGGGGAGGCCATTTAAAACTGAGGTGAGAAGAAACTTTTTCACCCAGAGACTTGTGAATTTATGGAATTTTCTGCCACAAAAGGCAATGGAGGCCAATTCACTGGATGAATTTGAAAGAGAGTTAGACAGAACTCTAGGGGATGGTGGAATCAAGCGATATGGGGAGAAGGCAGGCACAGGTTACTGATTGTGGATGATCAGCCATGATCACCATGAATGGCGGTGCTCGCTCGAAGGGTCTAATGGCCTCCCCCTGCACCTATTTTCTATGTTTCCAAGTTTCTATGTTACATAGTTCAAAGAAAAGGGACGAAACAGGGAGGTGGGGTGGTGGAGAAGGTTTTTTGAAGCACTGTCTTCATCAATCAGTGAATAAAATTTAGAAGTTGGAAAATTATATTCAGTTCGACAAGACGTTGGTGAGGACGCACTTGGAGTAACGTGTATAATTTTTCGTCAGCATGTTTAGGAAATATGCCACTAATTTGTAAAGAGTCCTCAAAATATTTTACAACACGTTGCCAGAAAACAAGGGTCGGAGATACAGGGAAAGGCTGGGCTGCGAGGACTTTATTTCATGAAGCGCAGCAGGCAGTGGAGTGATCTCATGGAGGGGCAGGGTATCATAGGTAACATAGTAATATCAACACAAAGTCATTTGGACAGGTACATGAAGGGAATGGTTTAGAGGGAGATGATTCATATGCCGGTAAATGGGAATACTTCAGATGAACTAAAATGCACCATCCCACCCCATGAAACACGGCAGCCTTTGGCCAAACGTTGCGCCAGGTACAGCACTAACAAATATACTGCTTTTAAATGGCCCTTGGATATTCTGTTACCACAGAACTCTAACCTTGAAATCATGGGATTTGCCTGTCATATATATTGGTCATTTTTGATAACAGTCCCTGATCATTGAAGTGTTTATTTCAGTTTCTACGTGTGCCAGGTTTACACTGCATGATGGGAGATATGCTCTCTTGAATTGCATGATAAATAAGCACATAAATGAAGTCTGCGTGTGTGGCATCTTTCTCTGTGCCGCTGTGTGGACAGCCCAGACAGATGAGTTGGTCATTTACTCTCAGACCGACCTTACTGTCTGGTCTGTGGGTTTGAATTGACTTCTACCTGTCAACTGGCCTAAAGTAGTTCACTACAAAATAAACTGCAGATTGAACAGAGCCACAGCTCGTGTTCACCGGCTGGAACTAATATTTCCCATTGGGCGAAACGCACAGAACATTTACCCAACTCACCCTTTCTCAAATCTGAAGCTGCATTTTAATTTTCTGCATTTTGTGTTATTATTTCAAGTGTATGCCGGAGAGAGTTAATTAGCATTTCTAACCTGTGTTAATTAAGATGAAAATAACAAGTTAATGCATCTTCAGCTGCCGTGTTTACCAGCGTGGATAGAGCAGCAAGATAGAGTTCGTGCTCATTAAAGTTTAGATTAATTATGGATATTGAACTTGAGTTAACCCTTTAGAGTCGAACATTTGAATTAAAAAGAAGGGATTCTTTGAGAGGATCTGGGAAAAATTGATCGTTTATTTGAGTCATGACACCAACTAGATAAATGCCGAGCTAGATATTGGAAGATTGTGTTATATGGAACTAGATGTTATGTTTGTGCGAATATTGAAATATTTCTAGATAACCAACATTGTTACTTTTTCATATTTTATTTGGTAAGTGTACCACACTGTCTTATTCAAATGTATTTATTTATTTATCTCCTTTGTAAATTTATTCATTTATTTTTGTTGTTTTTCTTATTTTATTTTATTTATGTTCATGATGTTGTACTGTTTTGTATATATCTCTGTGAAAAATCAATAAAAACTGAAGAGAAAAAAAAGAAAGGATGCTTTATTTTACATCATATCAAATGTAAAACATCGGGGTCAGATTTAATGAGATCATGTCACTGGTTATCCAGACCCATTACTGACCACACTGATAATGTCACTGCTTATCCAGACCATTCATTGACAACACTGATAATGCCACTGCTTATCCAGACCCATCACTGACCACACTGATAATGTTACTGCTTATCCAGACCCATCACTGACCACACTGATAATGTCACTGCTTATCCAGACCCATCACTGACCACACTGATAATGTCACTGCTTGTCCAGACCCATCGCTGACCACACTGATAATGTCACTACTTATCCAGAGAGAAAGAGAGTGAAGAGTATGGGGAGGAAGAGGAGATGAGTGTGGGGAGAAAGGGAGCTGTGTGGGGAGAGAAAGGGGAGGAGTGGAGAGAAAGGAGGAGGATTGTGGGGATGGAGGGTGGGAAGAAAGGGAGTGTGGGGAGAGGAATTTAATAGTGTGGGGAGAGAGAGGTAGTGGGGAGAGAGAGGAGGCAGGATGACCGTGGTGAGCGAGCGGGGAGTGTGGAGAGAGACGGGGAGTGTGGGGAGAAGGAGGGGGTGGAGTGTGGGGAGAAAGGTGGTTTTAGGGGACAGGGGAGGGAGGAGTGTGAGAGAGAGGGAGGAAGGTTTGTGTGGAGAGAGAGTGGGAGGAATGTGGGGATGGAGGGGGTGGAGTGGGGAAGAGGGAGAGGAGGTGGGTGTGGGAGAGAGGAAGGTGTGTGGGGTGAGAGAGAGGAAGGGGTGTTGGGGAGGAGGGGGATTGTGGAGAGAAAGGAGGAATGTGGGAATTGAGAGGGGAGGACTGTGGGGAGAGGGAGGGGAGGAGTGGGGATACGGAGGGAGAGGAGTGTGAGAGAACGGGAGGAGGGATTGTGTGGAGAGAGAAAGGATGCAGGGGGGAGTGTGGGAGAGGGAGAGGAGGTGGGTGGGGGAGATAGGAAAATGTAACAAGAGAACGGGAGGAGTGTGGGGAGAGGGGGAGGAGTGGGGAGACAGTGTGGGAGGAGTGTGAAAGAGAGGGAGGAAGGATAGTGTGGAGAGCGAGTTAGAGGAATGTGAGGATGGAGGGGAGGAGTGGGGAGAGTGAAACGAGGGTGGGGGAGGAATGTAGCGAGAGCGAGGGGTACAGGGGAAAGAGGTACAAGAGGAGTGATGGGAGAGAGTGGAGGAGTGGGGAGTGAGTGGAGGAATGTGGCAGAGAAATGGGAGGGGAGGGATAGAGGAAGGAGTGAGGCGAGAGAGGGGAGGTATGTGGGGAGAGAGAGATGGGGCAGAGAATGGACGAACGGGGGAGAGAGGTGAGGAGATAGAGGTGGAGGTGTGTGGGGAATGAGGGGGAATGTGGGGAGAGAGAGGGGGAATGGGGGAGACAGAGGGGGAGGAGTGTGGGGACACAGAATGAGAGGAGTGGTGAGTGTGTGGGGAGAAAGACAGAGTGTGGGGTGGAGAATGAGAGGAGAGTGGGGAGAGAGGGGGTGTGGAGAGAGACGGGGAGGTGTGTGGGGAGAGAGATTGGAGGTGGCAGGACAGAGGGGAGTGTCGGGAGAGAGTGGGGAGGAGTGTGGAGAGAGGGGAGGAGATGGGAAGTCAGACGGTCAGAAAATTGGGGAGAGAGACGGGGGATCGGTATGGGAGAGAGAGAGAATGGACGGAGGGGGAGGGAGAGAGGCAGAGAGAGTGAGGAGTGTTGGGGAGACGCATTATGTGTTACTCACATGTATGCAGGAGAAAAATATTTATTCATTTTAACCACTGCCTATTAAAATGAAAATAACAAATAAAAACGTCTGCACCGGCCAACGTGGATAGAACAGCAAGATGCAGTGAGAGCTCATTAGAGATGAGATTAATTACTGATAGTGTCACTGCTTATCCAGACCCATCACTGACCACACTGATAATGTCACTGCTTATCCAGACCCATCACTAACCACACTGATAATGTCACGGCTTATCCAGACCCATCACTAACCACACTGATAATGTCACTGCTTATCCAGACCCATCACTGACCACACAGATAATGTCACTGCTTATCCACACCCATCACTGACCACATTAACGTAACACAGGTATGTTCTTTGTATCATCCATTCCAAGGACATCTCACATACTGTAACAACCAGCTACCCAGTTCCATCGCACGCTGCTCAGATATATTTTCACCAGTGACAACATTGACAACATTTGCCTCGTGCTGATTGGTACGGACACCTCTGAACTCACTGATGGTTTCACGTCCCATCTGCTTATGATTCTGAACGCATTTGCGCTACAAATGAATACCCATAAACAGAAAAATCAAGACTTAACTGTTCCTCCAAGTTCCAGCGCTTTCCTCAGTTGTACTTCAAATATCTGCGAGGCCCTTTTGTGTAGTTCTGGTCACCATATTGCAGATATGATGTCCTGTTGCCAGAGACAGTGCGGAACAGATTCACCAGGATGTTATCTGGAATGGACAGCGTTAGTTTGAAGACAGAATCAATTGGGTGGGATTGTTCTCCTTGGAGCGCAGGAGGACGAGGGGTGATCTTATAGACATGTTTTAGATCATGAAAGGAATAGATGTAGTGGATGCTCGGATTCTCCTGCCCTGAATAGGCGAATCGAGGTCCAGAGGACATACGTTTAAGTTGAAGGGAAAATCATTGAATAGGAATCTGAGGGGTAACTTTTTCACACAATGGGTGGTGGATGTATGGAACAAACTGCCAGATGAGGAATTTGAGGCAGGGACTATCCCAACATTTATGAAATAGTTAGACAGGTTGGGTACATGAATAGGACAGGTTTGGTGGGATATGGACCAAATGCAGACAGGTGGAACTAATGTAGATGGGGGCTGATGGCTGGTGTGGGCAAGTTGGGCTGAAGGGCCTGATTCCACACCATATCACTCTATGACTATGAGTACAGGGCTGAACTACCTCCTCTGGTACCTCGTTCCACACACCCACCACCCTTTGTGTGAAAAATACCCCTCAGGTTCAGATTAAATTTCACCCCCTCATCTTAAACCTGCTCCCCATGGTTCCTGCTTCCCCTTCTCTGTGCGTCTGCCAGATCTATTCCTCTCATTATTTTGTTGATCTGTAGAAGATCATCCCTCATCCTCCTGCATCAAGAGATATAGGCCTCGGTTGCAGTTCATCGGTACCGACACTTCAGAACTCACTGGTGGTTTCACTTCCCATGTGCGTCTGATTGTGAACACACTTGCACGACAGCTGAACATCCAAACAAAGAATAACCAAGACTTAACTGCTCCTCCAAGTGCAGCGCTCTCCTACGTCGTACTTCAAATATCTGCGAGGCCCTTTTGTGTAGTTCTGGTCACCATATTATACAAATGATGTCCCGTTGCCAGAGGCAGTGCGGAACAGATTCATCAGGATGTTATTTGGAATGGACAGCGTTAGTTTGAGGACAGATTTGATCGGGTGGGATTTATCTCATTGGAGCAAGAATGCAGAGGGATGACCTTACTGAGGCTTGTAAAATTATGTCAACTATAGCAGGGTTGAGTAGATGGTCACAGTTATTTCCCAGGCTGTGAGATTCTAAACCCAGAGAACTTACGTTTATTCGAAAGGGGAGAGGTTTAAGGGAATTCTGACTTCAAATATGCAACAATCTTTTCATTTGAGGCGGTGGGGATAGATACCATCACAGCAAATAAACAGCATTCAGACAGCCGTTGTTTCGGATAGGAATGGAGGGATATGGGACAAATACAGGTGAATGAGATTACCGTAGATATGCATCTCGGTCCGAATGGACGAGTCGGGCCGAAGGGCCTGTTTCCCTGCAGTTCCCATGACTGGAATCAGCGGTTCTGTAATCACTAATGTGCTCTGTCATCGGCCTCCCCAGTTGTAGCCACATAGCAGACACATCACTGACTGCACAACAGTGGCGATACTGTATTGGGTGGTGGTGTCACCAACAACGGAGGCACATTGTTCATCTCCCTCACAAGTGTCCAACAGGTGCTCCACTCTCCTCAAACTAAACTCTAGCCTAGAAATCCGAGGAATTACACGCCAACAGGTGTCGAATTTTCTCAAACCTGCAGTTTAAACAACAACACGATATAACTGCCTATCATATACGTTGGTCGTTTTAATATGTCTCAGATCATTGAAGTGTTTCTTTCAGTTTCTATGTGTGCCAAATATATACAGCAGGAAGGGAGAAACGCTCTCGTATTAATTAATAAATAGGCACAGAAATACAGACTGAGTGTGTGTGAGAGCTCTCTTGAATTAACTGGAATTTAGGATGAGAGGTGATCTTGACGAAACATATAGAATTCTGAAGAAGGGTCTCCACCCATTCCTTCTCCCAAGAGATGCTGCCTGTCCCGCTGAGTTACTCCAGCTTATTGTGTCTATGTTCTGTTTAAACCAGCATCTGCAGTTCCTTCTTACACATATACAATTCTTAAGGGATTGGACAGGCTAGATAGAGGAAAAATGTTCCCGATGCTGTGGGAGTCCAGAACAGGGATCACACTTTACGAATGAGGGGTAGCTCAATTATTACTGAGATGAGGAAAAACTGAACTGTCGTCGGCCTCCCCAGTTGAGATGAATTGTGAATCTGTGGAATCTGAGGGGTAATTTTTCACATAAAGCATGGTGGGTGTGTGGAACGAGCTGCCAGAGGAGGTAGTTCAAACCTGTACCCATAGAGTCATAGAGTGATATGGTGTGGAAACAGGCCCTTCGGCCCAACTTGCCCACTCCAGCCAAAATGCCACATCCATACTAGTCCCTCCTGTCTGCATTTGGTCCATTTCCCACCAAACCTGTCCTATTCATGCACCTGTCTAACTGTTTCATGAATGTTGGGATAGTCCCTGCCTCAAATACCTCCTCTGGCAGTTTGCTCCATTCATTCAACACCCACTGTGTGAAAATGTTACCCCTCAGATTCCTATTCAATCATTTCCCCTTCACCTTAAACGTATGTCCTCTAGACCTCGATTCTCCTAATTAGGGCAGGAGAAGCTGAGCATCTACCCGATCTATTCCTTTCATGATCTAAAGCATGTCTATAAGATCACCCCTCATCCTCCTGCGCTCCAAGAAGACCAATCCCACCCAATTGATTCTGTCTTCAAACTAACGCTGTCCATTCCAGATAACATTCTGGTGAATCTGTTCCACACTGTCTCTGGCAACACGACATTGTTTCTATAATATGGTGAGCAGAACTACACAAAATGGCCTCGCAGATATTTGAAGTACGACTGAGGAGAGCGCTGCACTTGGAGGAACAGTTAAGTCTTGATTTTTCTGTATTTTGGTGTTCATTTGTAGTGCAAGTGTGTTCAGAATCAGACGCAGATGGGAAGTGAAACCATCAGCGAGTTCAGAGGTGTCCGTGCCAATCAGCACGAGGCAAATGCTGTCAAAGGTGTCAATGGTGAAAATATATCTGAGCAGCGTGCGATGGAACTGGGTAGCTGGTTGTTACAATATGTGAGATGTTCTTGGATTGGATGATACAAAGAACATACCTGTGCGTGACGTTAATTCAGGACTCAGGATTCAGGATATCTTTATTTGTCATCCAAAAAACATTTTTTTTGGACGAGATTTCGTCAGTGATGTGTCTGGATAAGCAGTGACATTATCAGTGTGGCCAGTGATGGGCCTGGGTAAGCAGTGACATTGTCAACGTGGTCAGTGATGGGTCTGGATAAGCAGTGTCATTATTTGCGTGGTCAGTGATGGGTCAGGATAAGCAGTGACCTGATCAGTGTGGTCAGCGATGGTGAGTAATTGTGCTATGCCATTCACCCAGTGGGGACTATTAGTTCCAGCCGGTGAACACAAGGCGAGGTTCTGTTCAATCTGCAGTTTATTTTTTTATTGAACTACTTCAGACCAGTTGACAGGTTGATGCTAATTCAAACCCACAGACATGGCAGCAAAGTCGTTCTGAGCGTTAATGACCAACTCACCCGTCTATGCTGTCCACAGTGGTTTCGAAACATAGAAACAAAGAAAATACTTGCAGGAGTAGGCCATTTGTCCTTTTGAGCCCGCACCGCCATTCAACATGATCATGGCCGACCATCCTAAATCAGTACCCCGTTCCTGATTTCTCCCCGTGCAACTTTATTCCGTTAGCCCTAAGAGCTATATCTGACTCTCCCATGAAAACCTCCTGTGAATTGACCTCCACTGCCTTCTGTGGCAGAGATTTCCACAGATTCACAATTCATCTCAACTGGCGAGGCCGATGACAGATCAGTTTTTCCTCATCTCAGTAATAATTGAGCTACCCCTTATTCGTAAACTGTGATCCCTTTTCTGGACTCCCACAACATCGGGAATATTTTTCCTGTATCTAGCCTGTCCAATCCCTTAAGATATGTATATGTGTAAGAAGGAACTGCAGATGCTGGTTTAAATAGAAGATAGACACAAAAAGCTGGAGTAACTCAGCGGGACAGGCAGCATCTCTTGGGAGAAGGAATGGGTGGAGACCCTTCTTCAGAATTCTACATGTTTCGACAAGATCCCCTCTCATCCTAAATTCCAGTGAATTTAAGAGAGCTCTCACACGCACTCAGTCTGTATTTCTGTGCCTATATATGAACTAATTCAAGAGAGCGTTTCTCGCTTCCTGCTGTGTATAACTGACACACAGAGAAACTGAAAGAAACACTTCAATGATCAGAGACATATTAAAATGACCAACGTATATGACAGGCAGTTATATCATTTTGTTGTTTAAACTGCAGGTGTGAGAACTTTCGACACCTATTTACGTTTAATTCCTCGGATGTCCAGGCTAGAGTTTAGTTTGAGGAGAGTGAAACACCTGTTGGACACTTGTGAGGGTGATGAACAATGTGCCTCCGTTGTTGGTGACACCACCACCCAATACAGTATCGCCACTGTTGTGCAGTCAGTGATGTGTCTGCTATGTGGCTACAACTGGGGAGACCGATGACAGAGCACATTAGAGATAACAGAACCTCTGATTCCATTGATGGGAACAGCAGGGAAACAGGTCCTTCGGCCCGACTGCAGACCGAGATGCCTATCTACGGTAATCTCATTCACCTGCATTTGTCCCATATCCGTCCATTTCCATCCGAAACAAATGGCTGTCCAAATGCTGTTTATTTGCTGTGATGGTATCTGTCCCCACCGCCTCAAAAGAAAATATTGTTCCATCGTTGAAGTCAGAATTCCCTTAAATCTCTCCCCTTTCAATTAAACGTACGTTCTCTAGGTTTAGATTCTCCCAGCCTGGGAAATAACTGTGACCATCTACTCAACCCTGCTGTAGTTGACATAATTTTACATGCCTCAGTAAGGTCGTCCCTCTGCATTATTGCTCCAATGAGATTAATCCCACCTGATCAAATCTGTCCTCAAACTAACGCTGTCCATTCCAGATAACATCCTGGTGAATCTGTTCCGCACTGCCTCTGGCAATAGGACATCATTTGTGTAATATGGTGACCAGAACTACACAAAAGGGCCTCGCAGATATTCGAAGTACGACTGAGGAGAGCGCTGCACTTGGAGGAGCAGTTAAGTCTTGATTATTCTTTATTTGGATGTTCACCTGTAGTGCAAATGTATTCAAAATCAGACGCACATGGGAAGTGAAACCATCAGTGAGTTCAGAAGTGTCAGTACCGCTGACCTGGAACCGAGGCAGAAAGGTGAATGAACTGTAGAGCAGAGCGATCTAGGACGACAGGTACATCGTGTATTGAATGTAGCGTCACGGGTTGATAGTGTGGTCAAAAAGACTTTTGTAACATTGGCCGTCTTCGGTCATAGCATTGTGTATAGATATACGGAGGTTGTGTTACCGTTGTGTAAGACGTTGGTGAGGCCGCATTTGGAATATTGTGTTCTGTTGTGGGCACCATGATACAGGAAAGATGGTGTCAATCTGGAAAGGTGATAGAGGAGATTTACGAGGATGTTACCAGGAACAGTGGGCCTGATCTGGAGGGACAGGTTCAGCAGGCTGGTACTATATCCCTTGGTGCATATATGCTAGTACTATATCCCTTGGTGCATATAGGCTAGTACTATATCCCTTGGTGCATATAGGCTAGTACTATATCCCTTGGTGCATATAGGCTAGTACTATATCCCTTGGTGCATATAGGCTAGTACTATATCCCTTGGTGCATATAGGCTAGTACTATATCCCTTGGTGCATATAGGCTAGTACGATATCCCTTGGTGCATATAGGCTAGTACTATATCCCTTGGTGCATATAGGCTAGTACTATATCCCTTGGTGCATATAGGCTAGTACTATATCCCTTGGTGCATATAGGCTAGTACTATATCCCTTGGTGCATATAGGCTAGTACTATATCCCTTGCTGCAGGAGGATGAGGGATGATCTTCTACAGCTGGACAATATAATGAGAGGAATAGATCTGGTAGATGCACAGAGAAGGGGAATCAAGAACCAGGGGGCTAGGTTTAAGATGAGGTGGGGGGGGGGGTTTAATCGGAACCTGAGGGGTATTTTTCACACAAAGGTTGGGGGGGTGTGGAACGAACTGCCAGAGGAGGTAGTTCAGCCCTGTACTCATAGAGTCATAGAGTGATATGGTGTGGAATCAGGCACTTTGGCCCAACTTGCCCACACCAGCAAACAGGCCCCATCTACATTAGTTCCACCTGTCTGCATTTGGTCCATATCCCACCAAACCTGTCCTATTCATGTACCCAACCTGTCTAACTGTTTCACAAATATTGGGATAGCCCCTGCCTCAAATACCTCCTCAGGCAGTTTGTTCCATACATCCACCACCCATTGTGTGAAAAGGTTACCCCTCAGATTCCTATTCGATCATTTTCCATTCAACTTAAACGTATGTCCTCTGGACCTCGATTCTCCTACTCAGGGCAGGAGAAGCTGAGCATCTACCCGATCTATTCCTTTCATGATCTAAAACACGTCTATGAGATTACCCCTCATCCTCCTGCGCTCCAAGAAGACCAAGCCCAGCCAATTGATTATGTCTTCAAACTAACGCTGTCCATTCCAGATAACATCCTGGTGAATCTGTTCCGCGCTGTCTCTCGCAACAGGACATCATATCTATAATATGGTGACCAGAACTACACAAAAAGGCCTTGCAGATATTTTAAGTACAACTGAGGAGAGCACTGGAACTTGCAAGAGCAGTTAAGTCTTGATTTTTCTGTATTTGGGTGATCATTCGTAGTGTAAGTGTGTTCAGAATCAGACGCAGATGGGAAGTGAAACCATCAGTGTGTTCAGAGGTGTCCGTACCATTCAGGACGGGGCAAATGTTGTCAAAGGTGGTGAAAATATATTTGAGCAGCATGCGATGGAACTGGGTAGCTGGTTGTTACAGTATGTGAGATGTCCTTGGAATGGATGATACAAAGAACATACCTGTGTGTGACGTCAGTGTGGTCAGTGATGGGTCTGGATTAGCAGTGACATTATCAGTGTGGTCAATGATGGGTCAGGATAAGCAGTGACATTATCAGTGTGGTCAATGATGGGTCTGGATAAGCAGTGACATTATCAGTGTGGTCAGTGATGTGTCTGGATAAGCAGTGACATTATCAGTGTGGTCAGTGATGGGTCTGGATAAGCAGTGACATTATCAGTGTGGTCAGTGATAGGTCCGGATAAGCAGTGACATTATCAGTGTGGTCAGTGATGGGTCTGGATAAGCAGTGACATTATCAGTGTGGTCAGTGATAGGTCTGGATAAGCAATGATATTATCAGTAATTAATCTCATCTCTAATGAGCTCTCACTGCATCTTGCTGTTCTATCCGCGTTGGCAGGTGCAGACATATTTATTTGTTATTTTCATTTTAATAGGCAGTGGTTAAAATGAGTAAATAACTTTCTCCGGCATACAAGTGATAGAGTAACACATAATGCGTCTCCCCCAACACTCCCCACTCTCTCTGCCTCTCTCCCTCCCCCTCCGCCATTCACTCTCCCCACATACTAATCCCCCTCTTGCTCACCAATTTTCCGACCCTCTGACTTCCCACCTCCTCCCTTCTCTCCACACTCCTCCCCACTATCTCCCCACACTCCTCTCTGTCCTGCCACACTCCTCTAATCTCTCTCCCCACACTGCTCCCCTCTCTCTCCGCACTTCCTCTCTCCCCACTCTCCTCTCACTCTCCATCCCCACACTCCGTCTTTCTCCCCACACATTCACTACTTCTCCCCCTCTCTCTCTCCCCACATTCCTCCCCATCTCTCTCCCCACGCACAACCCCCTCTCTGCCCACACTCCTCCCCCTCTCTCCCCACACCCCCTCTATCTCTCCCAATACTCCACCACCCTCCCGTCACTCCTATCCCTCTCTCTCCCCTCCTCTCTGTCCCCATCCTTCCACTCTTTCCATACCATCCTTCCTCCCTCTCTCTCACACTCCTCCCTCCCCTGTCCCCTAAAACAACCTATTTCCCCACACTCCTCCCCGTCATTTAACCCACACTCCCCCTCTCTCCCACCACACTCCCCCTCGCTCTCCACATTCATCCTACCTTCTCTCTCTTCCCACAGTATTCAATTCCTCTCCCCACGTCCCCTCTCTTCCCATCCTCCATTCCCACACTCCTCCTCCTTTCACTCCACTCCTCCCCTTTCTCTCCCCACACACCTTCCTCTCTCCCCACTCACCTCCCTTACTCTCCACACTCCTTCCCTCTTCCTCTCCACAATCCTCACTCTCTCTCTCTCTCTCTGGATAAGCAGTGACATTATCAGTGTGGTCAGTGATGAGTCTGGATAAGCAGTGACATTATCAGTGTGGTCAGTGATGGGTGTGGATAAGCAGTGACATGATCACATTAAATCTGACCCCGATGTTTTACATTTGATAAGATGTAAAATAAAGGATCCTTTCTTTTTTTCAATCAGATTTTATTGATTTTTCACAGAGATATATACAAAACAGTACATCATCGACATAAATAAAATAAAATAAGAAAAATATCAAAAATGAATAAATAAATAAAGGTGATAGATAAATAAATAAATGCATATGCATAAGACAGTGTGGTACACTTACTAAATAAAATATTAAAAAGTAACGATTGTTATCTAGAGGTATTTCAATATTCGCACAAGCATACCATCTAGTTCCATATAACACAATCTTCCAATATCTAGCTCGGCATTTATCTAGTTGGTGTCATGGCTCAAATAAACGATCCATTTTCCCCAGATCCTCTCAAAGAATCCCTTCTTTTTAATTCAAATGTTCGATTCTAAAGGGTCAACTCAAGTTCAATATCCATAATTAATCTAAACTTTAATGAGAACTAACTCCATTTTGCTGCTCGATCCACGCTGGTAAACACGGCAGCTGAAGATGCATTAACTTGTTATTTTCTTCTTAATTAACACAGGTTAGAAATGCTAATGAACTCTCTCCGGCATACATTTGAAAGAATAATACACAACGCTGAAAATTAAAACGTATCTTCAGATCTGAGAAAGGGGGAGTTGAGTAACTGTGCTCTTCCCTTCGCCCAGTGGGAATATTAATTCCAGCGCGTGAACACTACCTGTGGGTCTATTCAATCTGCAGTTTATTTTGTAGTGAACTACTTCAGACCAGTCGACAGGTAGATGTGAATTCAAACCCTCAGGCCAGACAACAAGGTCGTTCTGAGAGTAAATGACCAACTCATCCGTCTGGGCTGTCTACATAGCGGCACAGAGAAAGCTGCCACACACGCAGACTTTATTTGTGTGCTTATTTATCAAGTAGTTCAAGCGAGAAAATCTCCCGTCGTGCAGTGCAAACCTGGCACTCGTAGACACTGAAATAAACACTTCAATGATCAAGGACTATTATAAAAATGACCAATGTATATGACAGGCAATTATGTTATGTTTTTTGCATCTTTGAGCAATGTGGACACCTGCTGATGTTTAATTCCTCTGATTTCAAGGCTACAGTTTAGCGGTAACCTAATATCCAAGAACATAAATGTGTATAGTAAAAGCTTATTTAGGTATGTCAAGAGTTTAAAAAATGGTAAGATAAATGTGGGTCCCTTGAAGACAGAAGCAGGCGAATTTATTAAGGAAACAAGGAAATGGCAGACGAGCTGACCAGGTACATTGGATCTGTCTTAATAAGGAAGACACAATCAATCTCCCAGATGTACTAGTGGACGGAGGTCTTAGGGTGACGGACGAACTGAAGGAAATTCACATTAGGCAGGAAATGGTGTTGGGTAGACTGACGGGATTGAAGGCTGATAAATCCCCAGGGCCTGATGGTCTACATCACAGGGTACTTAAGGAAGTGGCTCTAGAAATTGCGGACGAATTGGTGATCATTTTCCAATGTTCTATAGATTCAGGAGCAGTTCCCGTGGATTGGACGGTAGCTAATGTTATTCCACTTTTTAAGAAAGGAGGGAGACAGAAAATGGGAAACATAGAAAATAGGTACAGGAGTAGTCCATTCGGCCCTTCGAGCCTGCACCGCCATTCAATATGATTATGGCTGATCATCCAGCTCAGTAACCTCTACCTGCCTTCTCTCCATACCCCCTGATCCCTTTAGCCACAAGGGCCACTTCTAACTCCCTCTTAAATATAGCCAATGAACTGGCCTCAACTACCTTCTGTTTATAGAGAATTCCACAGACTCACCACTCTCTGTGTGAAGAAATGTTTTCTCATCTCGGTCCTAAATGACTTCCCCCTTATCTTTAAGCTGTGACCCCTGGTTCTGAACTTCCCGAACATCGGGTACAATCTTCCCGCATCTAGCCTGTCCAACCCCTTAGAAATTTTATGTTTCTATAAGATCCCCCCTCAGTCTTCTAAATTCCAGCGAGTACAAGCCCAGTCTATCCAGTCTTTCTTCATATGAAAGTCCTGCCATCCCAGGGATCAATCTGGTGAACCTTCTCTGTACTCCCTCTAAGGCTAGAATGTCTTTCCTCAGATTAGGAGACCAAAATTTCAGCAATCTCACCAAGGCCCTGTACAACTGCAGCAGAACCTCCCTGCTCCTATACTCAAATCCTCGCGCTATGAATGCCAACATACCATTCGCTTCCTTCACTGCCTGCTGCACCTGCATGCCTACTTTCAATGACTGGTGTACCACGACACCCAGGTCTCGTTGCACATCCCCTTTTCCCTCTGATC
>NW_027602729.1:0-29108 GCF_053455715.1 Rhinoraja longicauda | reverse complement strand
GGCAGGAAATGGTTTTGGGTAGACTGATGGGACTGAAGGCTGATAAATCCCCAGGGCCTGATGGTCTGCATCCCAGGGTACTTAAGGAGATGGCTCTAGAAATAGTGGAAGCATTGGAGCATTTTTCAATGTTCTATAGATTCAGGATCAGTTCCTGTGGAATGGAGGATAGCAAATGTTATCCCACTTTTTAAGAAAGGAGGGAGAGAGAAAACGGGTAATTAGACCAGTTAGTCTGACATCTGTGGTGGGGAAGATGCTGGAGTCAATTATAAAAGACGAAATTGCTGAGCATTTGGATAGCAGTAGCGGGATCATTCCGAGTCAGCATGGATTTACGAAGGGGAAATCATGCTTGACAAATCTACTGGGATTTTTTGAGGATGTAACTAGGAAAATTGACAGGGAGAGTCAGTGGATGTGGTGTACCTCGACTTTCAGAAAGCCTTCGAAAAGGTCCCACATAGGAGATTAGTGGGCAAAATTAGGGCACATGGTATTGGGGGTAGGGTACTGGCATGGATAGAAAATTGGTTGACAGACAGAAAGCAAAGAGTGGGGATAAATGGGTCCCTTTCTGAATGGGAGGCAGTGACCAGTGGGGTACCGCAAGGTTCGGTGCTGGGACCCCAGCTATTTACGATATACATTAATGACTTAGACGAAGGAATTAAAAGTACCATTAGCAAATTTGCAGATGATACTAAGCTGGGGGGTAGTGTGAATTGTGAGGAAGATGCAACAAGGCTGCAGGGTGACTTGGACAGGTTGTGTGAGTGGGCGGATACATGGCAGGTGCAGTTTAATGTAGATAAGTGTGAGGTTCTTCACTTTGGAAGTAAGAATAGAAAGGCAGATTATTATCTGAATGGTGTCAAGTTAGGAGGAGGGGGAGTTCAACGAGATCTGGGTGTCCTAGTGCATCAGTCAATGAAAGGAAGCATGCAGGTACAGCAGGCAGTGAAGAAAGCCAATGGAATGTTGGCCTTCGTAACAAGAGGAGTTGAGTATAGGAGCAAAGAGGTCCTTCTACAGTTGTACCGGGCCCTGGTGAGACCGCACCTGGAGTACTGTGTGCAGTTTTGGTCTCCAAATTTGAGGAAGGATATTCTTGCTATGGAGGGCGTGCAGCGTAGGTTCACTAGGTTAATTCCCGGAATGGAGGGACAGTCGTATGTTGAAAGGCTGGAGCGATTGGGCTTGTATACACTGGAATTTAGAAGGATGAGGGGGATCTTATTGAAACATATAAGATAATTAGGGGACTGGACACATTAGAGGCAGGAAACATGTTCCCAATGTTGGGGGAGTCCAGAACAAGGGGCCACAGTTTAAGAATAAGGGGTAGGCCATTTAGAACGGAGATGAGGAAGAACTTTTTCAGTCAGAGAGTGGTGAAGGTGTGGAATTCTCTGCCTCAGAAGGCAGTGGAGGCCAGTTCGTTGGATGCTTTCAAGAGAGAGCTAGATAGAGCTCTTAAGGATAGCGGAGTGAGGGGGTATGGGGAGAAGGCAGGAACGGGGTACTGATTGAGAGTGATCAGCCATGATCGCATTGAATGGCGGTGCTGGCTCGAAGGGCTGAATGGCCTACTCCTGCACCTATTGTCTATTGTCTACTGTCTATAATGGGTCCCTTTCACATTGGCAGGCAGTGACTAGTGGGTGCCGCAAGGCTCGGTTCTAGGACCGCAGCCATTTACAATATATATATGATTTAAATGAGGGAATTATATGTAACATAAGCAGATTTTCAGATGATACATAGCTGGGTGCCATGATGAACTGTGAAGAAGATGCTCTGAGGATGCAGGGTGACTTGTATATGTTGGGTGAGTGGGCAGATGCAGAGTAATGTGGATAAATGTGAGGTTATCCACTTTGGTGGCAAGAACAAGAAGGCAGATTATTATCTGATGGTGTCAGATTATGAAAAGGGGAAGTGTAACAAGACCTGGGAATCCTTGTAGGTCAGTCACTAAAAGTAAGCATGCAGATATGGCAGGCAGTGAAGAAAGCTAATGGCATGTTAGCCTTCGCAACGAGAGGATTTGAGTACAGGAGCAAAGAGATCCTTCTGCAGTTGTACAGGGCCCTGGTGAGACCACATCTGAGGTATTGTGTGCACATTTGGTCTCCCAATTTGTGGAAGGACATTCTTGCTATTGATGGAATGCAGCGCAGGTTCACGAGGTTAATTCGCAGGATGGCGGGACTGTCATATGATGAAAGAATGGAGCGACTGGGCTTGTATTCACTGGAGTTTAGAGGGATGAGAGGGGATCTTATAGAAACAGATACAATTATTAAGGGATGCAGGAAACATGTTTCCGATGTTGGGGGAGTCCAGAACCAGGTGCCACAGTTTAAGAATCTGGGGTAGGCCATTTAGTACTGAGATGAGGAAAAACTCTTTCACCCAGAGAGTTGTGAAGTTGTGAAATTCTCAGAAAGGCCAGACTGTGAGTGGGAGGGGGAGTTGAAGTGCTCAGCCACCGGGTCTGACCTTTCTGTCATGGGCCTCCTCCAGTGCCATAGTGAGGCCCACCGGAAATTGGAGAAACAGAACCTCATATTTCGCTTGGGCAGCTTGCAGCCCAGCGGTATCAACATTGAAATCTCCAACTTTAGACAGTTCCTCTGTCTCTCTCCTATTTCCCCCCTCCACTTCCCAGTTCTCCCACTGTCTTTCTGTCTCCATCTATATCCTTTCTTTGTCCCGCCCCCCTGACATCAGTCTGTAGAAGGGTCTCGACCCGAAGCGTCACCTATTCCCGCGCGGACTAATGTGACACACTCTCTCCCCTTTCACTCTCCCCTTCTCTCTCTCACACTCACCCCATCTCTCTCTCTCTCTCTCTCTCTCCTCTCCTTTGACTAAATAAACTAAACTAAATTAAAGAGCTCTAGGGGCGAGCGGAAGCTAGGAATATGGGGAGAAGCAGGCACAGGTTACTGATTGTGGATGATCTGCCATGATCACAATGAATGGCGGTGTTGGCACGAAGGGACAAATGGCCTCCTGAGCCTATATTCTACGTTTCTATGTCTCTAAACTAAAAATAATCTCTCCCCTTTTTCTCCCCCCCTCACAATAATCAATTAATTCACAATAATAAACTAAACTAATATTTGATATTCTTTCTCGCATTCCATTTTATAATAAATTCAACAATAAACTAAACTAATATTTGTTACCCACTCTCTCTCCCTCCCCTTCCTCCCCCTCACTCTCTCTCCCCTCTTTCTCTACTTCTCTTTCCCTCCCCCCCATTTTATAAGACTACATTTACAACAATCAATTAAACTAAACTAATATTTGATACCAACTTCCCGCTCCCTCTCTCCCCACTCTCCCCTCCCCTCCCTCTCCCGACCTCTCCTATCTCTCCCCTCTCTCTGCCCTCTCCCTCTCTCCTTTTTCTCCCCAGTCTCTCTCTCTTCCCCAGTCTCTCCACCTCTCTCTCCCCCTCTCTCTTTCTTCCCCTCGACCCATTTCTCTCTCTCTCCTCTCTTTTGACTAAATAAAATAAACTGTTAAAATAAAAACTAAACTCTCCCCTCTCTTTCTCCTCTCTCTCCCCCTCTCTTTCCCTCTCCCTTTCTCCCCCTCTCGCTTCCCCCTCTATCTCACCTCTCTCTCACTTCCCCCTCTCTCTCCTCTCTTTCACTCTTCTTCCTCTTTCTCTCACCACCCTCTCTCCCTTCCTTCAGTCTCTCCCCGTCTCTCTTTATCCTCTCTCTCCCCCTCTCCACTTCATTTTCATGAATTTACAATTATAAACGAAACTAATATTTGATTCCATGACCCCCCTCGACTTGAGAACCAAATTTACAATATATTAAGCTAATAATTATTACCCCCTCTCTCTCCCTCTCCTTCCCTCCCCGCCCTCTCTCTCTCTCCCTTCTCTCTCTCTCCCTCTTTCTCTCCCCCGTGCACTATATAAGAATACATTTAAAAGTCACAGCGTCATGGAGTCATGTAGCACGGAAATATCCGGCCCAACTGGCCCACTCCAATACAACTTGCCCCGTCTATCCCAGTCCCACTACCCGCGTTTGCCCCATATCTTTCTCAACCCGTCCCATCCACGTACATGTCTAAATGTTTCTTAAACTTTGCACCAGTACATGCGTCTGACAGCCCGTTCTATACACCCACCACCCTGTGTGTACGAGGACATTCTGTTTTTTTTGTGCGAGACTTGTACCCTATGTCTGACTTTCCTCAGATAGGCACAGACATAAAGTAAACCAGCTCGGAGTTCAGAGGCGGTTCCATCTAACAGGTCGGTTCATTAAAGGCCTTATCGACGCACAAAGGGAAACACTCTGAGGAGACCCACCTCTCTCTCCTCTCCTGTCCTCTCTCTCCCTCTCCTCCTTCTCTCCCCCTCCCCCCTCTACCCTACCCCCTCTCTCTCTCTCACAAACCCCTGTCTCTCTCCCCCTCTCTAATTCTACTATCAGTTACGACCTTATGACAAACAGGGGGAGGATTGGGGAGTGGAGGAGGTGTGTGGGGGAGAGAGGGGGAGTAGTGTGGGAATGAGTGGAATGGGGAGAGAGAGTGCGGCGGAGCACGGGGAGAGGTAGGGGGAGTGTGGGAGAATGTAAGGGGTAGGAGTGTGGGCAGAGAGGGGGATGTGCGTGGGGAGAGAGATGGGGAGGCACGTGGGGGAGAGAGGGGGAGGAGTGAGGGGGAAAGAATGGGAGGAGTGGTGAGTGTGTGTGGAGAATGCAGGAGTGTGGGGATGGAGAGTGGTAGGAGAGTGGGGAGAGAGGGTGCGGAGAGAGAGGGGGATGTGTATGGGGAGAGAGATTCGAGGAGTGTGGCAAGACAGAGGGGAGTGTGGGGAGAGAGTGGGGAGGAGTGTGGAGAGGGGAGGAAGTGGGAAAACAGAATCGGAAAAGTGGGGAGAGGACAGAGAATGGGAGGAGGGAGAGAGGGAGAGAGAGAGAGAGAGTGAGGAGTGTTGGGAGAGACGCATAATGCGTTATTCCTTCAATCTTATCCAGCAGAAAGTTATCGACTCATTATCACCGCTGCCTATTAAAGTGAAAATAACAAATAAATACGTGTGCACCCGCCAACGTGGATAGAACAACAAGATGCCGTGAGAGCTCATTACAGATGAGATTAATTACTGAGAATGTTACTGCTTATACAGACCCATCACTGACCACACTGATAATGTCACTGCTTATCCAGACCCATCACTGACCACACTGATAATGTCACTACTTATCCAGACCCATCACTGACCACACTGATAATGTCACTGCTTATCCAGACCTACCGCTGACCACACCGACAATGTCACTGCTTATCCTGACCCATCACTGACCACACTGATAATATCACTGCTTATCCGGACCTTTGACAAAGTCTCCCATGGTAGACCGATCCAGGAGGTGAAGGCACACGGGATTAACGGTGACTTGGTCGCATGAATTCAGAACTGTCTGAATGATAGAAGGCAGAGTGTTGTGGTGGAAGGGCAATATTCAGGCTGGAGGTCTGTGACCAGTAGTAATACACAGGGATCTGTGCTGGGACCTCTACTGTTTGTGATACACATAAATGACTTGGGCGTGAATATACACGGGTTGTTTTGTAAGTTTGCGGATGACACCAAGATTTCTGGGGTTGAGGAATGTGAGGGAGGCTGTCTCAGTATTTAGTGGCGTATAGATCAAGTAGAGAGATGGGAGGGGTGGGGTAAATCACAGATGCAAATTATTCTGAGCAAATGAGAGATGTTGCAATTTGGGACGTCAAATGTGAGTTCAAACTATATAATTAATGGCATGACCCTTAACATCAGTGATGTATAAAAGTATCTTGCAATACAAGTAAACAGCTCCCTGAATGTGATGACGGCAGTGGACAGTTGTAACGAGGAATATGGTACAGTTTCGTTCATTGGTCAAGGAGTGGTGGTCTGTCTCAGGGATTGGTGCTGCGCTCATTGTTGTTTGTCATCTGTGTCAATGAGTTGCCTGAGAATGTAACGGACTAATGTATAAGTTTGCAGTTGACACTGAATTAGGTGGTATCACAGGCATTGAAAAATGATTGGCAAGGATTAGAGCAGGAACTTTTTCAAATTGGAAAGTGGGCTGAGAAATGGCAAATGGTGCTTCTTTCAGATGTGTGAGATTTTAAATTAGGGAAGACCAGCCAGGGCATGATCTTCACCGTGAATGGTAGTTAGCTGGGTAGTGTTGTAGAGCAGAGGGAACTCAGAATAAAAGTACATAGTTGCAAGAAAAGGGACGTAACAGGGGGATAGGGCGGTGGGGAAGGTTTTTTTCCCACTGTCTTCATCAGCCAGTGAATAAAATGTAAAAGTTGGAAAGTTATGTTCAGTTGGGCAAGACTTTGTTGAAGACGCACTTGGATACGTCACCATGTTTAGGAAATATGCCACTAATTTGTAAAGAGTGCAGAAAATAATTTCAACACGTTGCCAGAAAACAAGGGTCGGAGCTACAGGGAAATGTTGGGCTCGCCAGGACTTTATTCCATGGAGCGCAGCAGGCAGTGCAGTGACCTCATAGAGGTGGACAGTGTCATAGGTAACGTCATAATGGGAACACTAAGACATTTGGACAGGTACATGAGGGGAATGGTTTAGAGGGAGATGATCCATATGCCGGCAAATGGGAATAGATCAGATGAACTAAAATGCATCACCCCTCCCCATGAAACATGGCAACCTTTGTCTGAAATTTGCGTCAGGGACAGCACTAACATACAAACTGCTTTTAAATAGCCCTTGGATATTTTATTACCACAGAACTCGAGCTTTGAAATCAGAGGAATTTAACATCAATAAATGTCCACTCTTCTCAAAGGTGCAGATTAAGCAGAAAACATTATAATTGCCTGTCACGTACATTGGTCATTTTTAATAACAGTCCCTGATCATTGAAGTGTTTATTTCAGTTTCTATGAGTGCCAGGTTTGCACTGCATGATGGGAGATATGCTCTCTTGAATTGCTTGATAAATAAGCACATAAATGAAGTCTGCGTGTGTGGCAGCTTTCTCTGTGCCGCTGTGTGGACAGCCCAGACGGATGAGTTGGTCATTTACTCTCAGACCGACCTTACTGTCTGGTCTGTGGGTTTGAATTAACATCTACCTGTCACCTGGTCTGAAGTGGTTCACCACAATATAAACTGCAGATTGAACAGAGCCACAGCTAATGTTCACCGGCTGGAACTAATATTCCCCACTGGGCGAAGTACACAGAACATTTAGCCATCTCCCCCTTTCTCAGATCTGAAGCTGCATTTTAATTTTCAGCATTATGTGTTATTCTTTCAAATGTATGCCGGAGAGAGTTAATTAGCATTTCTAACCTGTTAATTAAGAAGAAAATAATAAGTTAACGCATCTTCAGCTGCCGTGTTTACCAGCGTGGATAGAGCAGCAAGATGGAATTAGTGCTCATTAAAGTTTAGATTAATTATGGATACTGAACGAGTTAACAATAGACAATAGGTGCAGGAGTAGGCCATTCGGCCGTTCGAGCCAGTACCAGCATTCAATGTGATCATGGCTGATCATTCTCAATCAGTACCCCGTTCCTGCCTTCTCCCCATACCCACTGACTCCGCTATCCTTAAGAGCTCTATCTCGCTCTCTCTTGAATGCATTGAGAGAATTGACCTCCACTGCCATCTGAGGCAGAGAATTCCACAGATTTACAACTCTCTGAAAACGTTTTTAATCATCTCCGCTCTAAATGGCCTACCCTTTATTCTTAAACTGTGACCCCTTAATAATCTTATATGTTTCGATCAAATCCCCTCTCATCCTTCTAAATTCCAGTTTATACAAGCCTCGTCGCTCCAGTCTTTCAACATATGACAGTCCCGCCATTCCGGGAATTAACCTAGTAAATCTACGCTGCACGCCCTCAATAGCAAGAATATCCTTCCTCAACCCCTTTAGAATCGAACATTTGAATTAAAAGGAAGGGATTCTTTGAGAAGATGTGGGAAAAATGGATCGTTTATTTCAGCCATGACACCAACTGGATAAATGCCGAGCTAGATATTGGAAGACTGTGTTGTATAGAACTAGATGGTATGTTTGTGCGAATATTGAAATATCTCTAGATAACCAATCATTGTTACTTTTTTATATTTTATTTGGTAAGTGTACCACACTGTCTTGTTCAAATGTATTTATTTATCTATTTATCTCCTTTATTTATTTAGTTATCAATTCATTTATTTATTTAATTTTGTTGTTTTTCTTATTTTATTTTATTCATGTTGATGGTGTTGTACTGTTTTGTATATTTCTCAGTGAAAAAACAATAAAAACAGAAGAGACAAAAAAGAAAGAATTCTTTATTTCACATCATATCAAATGTAAAACATCGGGGGCAGATTTAATGAGATCATGTCACTGCTTATCCAGACCCATCACTGACCACACTGATAATGTCACTGCTTATCCAGACCCATCACTGACCACACTGATAATGTCACTGCTTATCCAGAGAGAAAGAGAGTGAAGAGTGTGGGGACGAAGAGGGGAGGAACGTGGAGAGAGAGGGAGGTGTGTGGGGAGAGAAATGGGAGGAGTGGAGGGAGGGGGTGGAGGGTGGGAAGGGAGGGGGTTTGGGGAGAGGAATTGAATAGTGTGGGGAGAGAGAGGGAGTGGGGAGATAGAGTAGGCAGGATGAATGTGGGGAGCGAGAGAGGAGTGTGAGGAGAGAGAGGGGGATTGTGGGGAGAATGACGGGGAGGACTGTGGGGAGAGAGGGGGTTTTAGGGGATGGGGAGGGAGGAGTGTGAGAGAGAGGGTGGAAGGATTGTGTGGGGAGTGGGATGAATGTGGGGATGGAGGGGGGAGTGGGGGAGAGTGGGGGAGAGGGAGAGGAGATGGGTGTGAGAGAGAGGAAGGTGTGTGGTGAGAGAGAGAGGGAGGAGTGTTGAGGGAGGATGGGGATTGTGGAGAGAAATGAGGAATGTGGGAATTGAGAGGGGAGGACTGTGGGGAGAGGGGGGAGTGGGCAATAGACAATAGACAATAGACAATAGGTGCAGGAGTAGGCCATTCAGCCCTTCGAGCCAGCACCGCCATTCAATGCGATCATGGCTGATCACTCTCAATCAGTACCCCGTTCCTGCTTTCTCCCCATACCCCTCACTCCGCCATCCTTAAGAGCTCTATCCAGCTCTCTCTTGAAAGCATCCAACGAACTGGCCTCCACTGCCTTCTGAGGCAGAGAATTCCACACCTTCACCACTCTCTGACTGAAAAAGTTATTCCTCATCTCCGTTCTAAATGGCCTACCCCTTATTCTTAAACTGTGGCCCCTTGTTCTGGACTCCCCCAACATTGGGAACATGTTTCCTGCCTCTAATGTGTCCAATCCCCTAATTATCTTATATGTTTCAATAAGATCCCCCCTCATCCTTCTAAATTCCAGTGCATATAAGCCTAATTGCTCCAGCCTTTCAATATACGACAATCCCGCCATTCCGGGAATTAACCTACGGAGAGAGAGGAGTGTGAAAGAGAGGGAGTGTTGCCAGAGACAGTGCGGAACAGATTCACCAGGATGTTATCTGGAATGGACAGCATTAGTTTGTAGACAGAATCAATTGTGTGCGATTGGTCTCCATGGAACGCAGGAGGATGAGGGGTGATCTCAGAGACGTGTTTTAGATCATGAAAGGAATAGATCGGGCGATGCTCAGGTTCTCCTGCCCTTAGTAGGAGAATCGAGGTCCAGAGGACATACGTTTAAGGTGAAGGGGAAATGATTGAATAGGAATCTGAGGGGTAACGTTTTCACACAATGGGTGGTGGATGTATGGAACAAACTGCCAGATGAGGAATTTGAGGCGGGGACTATCCCAACGTTTATGAAATAGTTAGACAGGTTGGGTACATGAATAGGACAGATTTGGTGGGATATGGACCAATGCAGACAGGTGGAACTAGCGTAGATGGGGCCTGTTGGCTGACGTGGGCAAGTTGGGCCGAAGGGCCTGATTCCACACCATATCTATCTATGACTATATGAGTACAGGGCTGAACTACCTCCTCTGAAAGTTCGTTCCACACACCCACCACGGGTTTTGGCAACATCCTCGTAAATCTCCTCCATCACCTTTCCAGATTGACACCATCTTTCCTGTATCATGGTGCCCAAAACTGAACACAATACTCCAAATGCAGCCTCACCAACGTCTTACACAACCGCAACATAACCTCTATACACAATGCTCTGACAAAAGACGGCCAATGTAACAAAATACTTTTTGACCACACTATCAACCTGTGACACTATGTACCTATTTCAACACACTATGTACCTGTCGTCCTATATCCCTTTGTTCTACAGTTAATTCACATTTCTGCCTCGTTTCCAGGTCAACGGTACTGACACTTCTGAACTCACTGATGGATTTCACTTCCCATGTGCGTCTGATTGTGAATACACTTGCACTACAGCTGAACATCCAAATAAAGAATAATCAAGACTTAACTGCTCCTCCAAGTGCAGCGCTCTCCTCAGTCATACTTCAAATATCTGCGAAGCCCTTTTGTGTAGTTCTGGTCACCATATTATACCAATGATGTCCTATTGCCAGAGGCGGTGGTGAACAGATTCACCAGGATGTTATCTGGAATGGACAGCGTTAGTTTGAGGACAGATTTGATCAGGTGGGATTGATCTTATTGGAGCAAGAATGTACATGGACGACCTTACTGAGGCTTGTAAAATTATGTCAACTACAGCAGGGTTGAGTAGATGGTCGCAGTTATTTCCCAGGCTGGGAGAATCTGAACCCAGAGAAGTTACGTTTAATCGAAAGGGGAGAGATTTAAGGGAATTCTGACTTCAAAGATGGTGCAATCTTTTCATTTGAGGCGGTGGGGACAGATACCATCTCAGCAAATAAACAGCATTTGTACAGGCGTTTGTTTCGGATAGGAATGGATGGATATGGGACAAATACAGGTGAATGAGATTACCGTAGATAGGTATCTCGGTCCGCATGGACCGCTGGGCTGAAGGGCCTGTTTCCCTGCAGTTCCCATGACTGGAATCAGCGGTTCTGTAATCACTAATGTGCTCTGTCATCGGCCTCCCCAGTTGTAGCCACATAGCAGACACATCACTGACTGCACAACAGTGGCGATACTGTATTGGGTGGTGGTGTCACCAACAACGGAGGCACATTGTTCATCTCCCTCGCAAGTGTCCAACAGGTGCTTCACTCTCCTTAAACTAAACTCTAGCCTAGAAATCCGAGGAATTAAACGCCAATAGGTGTCGAATGTTCTCACACCTGCAGTTTAAACAACAAAATGATATAACTGCCTATCATATACGTTGGTCGTTTTAATATGTCTCGGATCATTGAAGTGTTTCTTTCAGTTTCTATGTGTACCAGATATACACAACAGGAAGGGAGAAATGCTCTCTTGAATTAATTAATAAATAGGCACAGAAATACAGACTGAGTGTGCGTGAGAGCTCTCTTAACTTCACTGGAATTTAGGATGAGAGAGGATCTTGTCGAAACATACAGAATTCTGAAGAAGGGTCTCCACCTATTCCTTCTCCCAAGAGATGCTGCCTGTCCCGCTGAGTTACTCCAGCGTTTTGTGTCTATCTGTTGAAACCAGCATCTACAGTTCCTTCTTACACATATACATATCTTAAGGGATTGGACAGGCTAGATACAGGAAAAATGTTCCCGATGTTGTGGGAGTCCAGAAAAGGGATCACAGTTTACGAATAAGGGGTAGCTCAATTATTACTGAGATGAGGAAAAACTAATCTGTCGTCTACCTCCCCAGTTGAGATGAATTGTGAATCTGTGGAATTCTCTGCCACAGAAGTCAGTGGAGGCCAATTCACAGGAGGTTTTCAAGAGAGAGTCAGATATGGCTCTTACTGCTAACGGAATAAAGCTGCATGGGGAGAAAGCAGGAACGGGGTACTGATTTAGGATGGTCGGCCTTGATCATATTGAATGGCGGTCCTGGCTCAAAAGGCCAAATGGCAAATTCCTGCAACTATTTTCTATGTTTCTATGTTTCTGAACCATTGTGGACAGCCCAGACGGGTGAGTTGGTCATTAACTCTCAGACCGTCTTTGTTGTCAGGTCTGTAGATTTGAATTAGCATCAACCTGTCAACTGGTCTGAAGTAGTTCAATAAAAAATAAACTGCAGATTGAACAGAACCTTGCCTTGTGTTCACCGGCTGGAACTAATATTCCCCACTGGGTGAATGGCACAGCACAATTGCTCAACTCTCCCTATCTCAGATCTGAAGCTGCATTTTAATTTTCAGCATTATGTGTTATTCTTTAAATTGTGTGCCGGAGAGAGGCAATTAGTATTTATAACGATTGTTAATTAAGATGAAAATCGCAAATGAATGCATCTTCACCTGCCGTGTTTACCAGCGTGGATAGAGCAGCAAGATGGAGTTAGTGCTCATTGCAGATGAGATTAATTACAGATACTGAACGTACGTTAACCCTTTACAGTCAAACATCTGCAATAATGCAAATCATATGTTTGTTATCCACTTTGGTATAAAATATAAAACACAGGAGTTAAGATGAAATGGAAGTATCACAACCTGATGCTTAGACAGAGAAACATAGAAAAATAGAAAACAATTGCAGGAGTGGGACATTCGGCCCTCGAGCCTGCACCACCATTCAACATGATCATGGCTGATCATCCTAAATCAGTAACCCGTTCCTGCTTTCTCCCCATATCCTTTGTTTCCGTGACCCGAAGTGCTATATCTAACTTTTGCTTGAAAGCATCCAGTAAATTGGCCTCCACTGCCTTCTGTGGCAGAGAATTCCACAGATTCACAACTCCCTGGGTGAAAAGTTTATCCTCACATCAGTCCTAAATAGTAAACCTCTTATTCTAAAACTGTGACCCCCGGACTCCCCCAACATCGGGAACATATTTTCTCATACAGCCTGTCCAATCCCTTATGAATTTTATGTTTCTATAAGATTATAAGATAAGTGATAATGTCACTGCTTATCCCGACCCACCACTGACCACACTGATAATGTCACTGCTTATTCAGACCCATCACTGACCACACTGATAATGTCACTGCTTATCCAGACCCATCACTGACCACACTGATAATGACACTGCTTATCCAGACCCATCACTGACCACACTGATAATGTCACTGCTTATCCAGACCCATCACTGACCACACTGATAATGTCACTGCTTATCCATAGCCATCACTGACCACACTGATAATGTCACTGTTTATCCAGACCCATCACTGACCCCCCTGATAATGTCACTGTTTATCCAGAACCATCACTGACCACACTGATAATGTCACTGTTTATCCATAGCCATCACTGACCACACTGATAATGTCACTGCTTATCCAGACCCATCACTGACTGCACTGACGTCACACACAGGTAATTTCTTTGAATCATCCATTCCAAGGACATCTCACATAACAACCAGTTCCCAGTTCCGTCGCACAATGCTCAGATATATTTTCACCAGTGAAATCATTGGCAACATTGGCCTCGTGCTGAGCCACGGTAGATGATTGAACAAATATGCAGGTTACTGACCCACAGCTAACCATTGAACAGAAACTCTGACTGTTAATGTTAAAAAACAAGTGTGATTAACATGATTTGGCTTGAAGTGGATGATCAGCCATGGTAACAAAGAATGGCGGTGCTGGCTCGAAGGGCCTAATGTCCTCCTCCTGCACCTATTTTCTATGTTTCTATGTTTCGAAGTGAATCTGTTCTCCGATCCCAGGACAGAGATCTATGGACAAGTGAGGAATGTCTTACTGCCCTATTTGTGCACACACCCTCCAGTTATAGAGACATGGAGTCAGAGAATCTTAGAGGCTTCAGCCCAGACTGCCCACACTGGCCAACATGTCTCATCCACACTAGTCCCACCTGCCTTTAATCGGCACATATTCCTATCAATGGCTAATCGATGCCTGTCTAAATGGTCCTTCAAGTTTGAGAGGGTATTTTTGTGTTAGCACCTTAATATAATACATTTTATAATGAGTAGCTTTAGTATCTCTGTACCTGATAGTACCTTTTATAGTCAGCTTTTCTAAGAAGTGAGCAAAAAAGGTCGATCAGGGCAGATCTGTTGATATTGAATACATGGACTTCAGCATTGTATTCGAGAAGGTTCCTCGTGGTAGCTTGCTCTTGAAGGTTAGATCGCATGAGACGCAAGGAGAGATAGCTGAATGGATAGCAAATTGGCTTCATGGAAGGAAGCAGAGGGTGATAGTGGAAGGTTGCTTCTCAGACTGGACGCCAGTGACTAGTGGCATGCGTCAGGGTTCGCTGCTGGGCCCGTTACTGTTTGTCATCTATATCAAAGATTTGGATGAGATCACGCAGCGGCAAGATTAGCAAGTTTGTAGTTGAAACAAAAGTGGGTTGTTTTGCAGTCAGTAAAGATGTTTGTTATGAAGTGCAATATGATCTTTATCGATTAGTCACGTGTACTGAGGAATGGTTGATGGAATTAATGCAGATAAATATGAGAAGCATAGAAACATAGAAAATAGGTGCAGGAGGGAGCCATTTGGCCCTTCTAGCCAGCACCGCCGTGCATTGTGATCATGGCAAAGCATCCACAATCAGTAACCTGTGCCTGCCTTCTCCCCATATCCATTGATTCCGCTTGGCCCTAGAACTCCAGCTAACTCTCTTGTAAATTCATCCAGTGTGTTGGCCTCCACTGCCATCGTAGGCAGAGAATTCCACAAATTCACAACTCTCTGGGTGAAAAAGTTTTTTTTCACCTCAGTTTGAAATGGCCTCCCCTTTAATCTTAGACTGTGCCCCCCTTGTTCTGGACTCCCCCAACATCGGGAATTTTTTTCCTGCATCTAGCTTCTCCAGTCCTTTTATAATTTTATCCATTTCTATAAGATTCCATCTCATACATCTGAATTCCAGTGAATACAAGCCCAGTCTTTCCAATCTTTCCTCATTTGACAGTCCCGCCATCCCGGGGATTAACCTCGTGATTCAACAATGCACTGCCTCAATCGCAAGGATGTCCTTCCTCAAATTAGGAGACCAAAACTGCACACAATATTCCAGATGTAGTCGCACCATTGCCCTATACAAATGCAGAAGGACCTCTTTACTCCTATAGTCAAATCAAAGTATGGTATTGCAAAGTGAGGTATTGCATTTTGAGAAATCTAACCTGGGCAGGACCGACACAGTGAATGGTAGGGTTCTGGGTAGTGTTGTAGGGCAGAGGGATCTCGGAGTGCAGGTGCACAGTTCCTTGAAGGCGGAAGCACAGGTCGATCTGGTGTTGACAAAAAGGCTTTTGGCACATTGGCCTTTATCAGCCAGAGTATGGAGTATAGATGTTGGGAGGTCATGTTGCAGTAATATAAGACCTTCGTGAGGCTGCATTTGGAGTATTATGTTCTGTTCTGGGTATCGTGTTATAGGAAAGACGTTGCCAAACTGGAAACGTTCCAGGTACATTTTACGAGGATAGTGCCAGTGTCTGACCTGTAGGAAGAGGTTGAGTAGGCTCGGACTATCCATTGGAGCACAAGAGGAAGAGGGGTGATCTTATTTAGGTGTATTTGATCATGAGAGGAATTGATCGGATAAATGCACAGATTCTCTTGCCCTGAGTACGAGAATCGAACTCCAGAGGACATACTTTTAACATGAATAGGAAAAGCTGTCATTGGAATCGGTGGGATAACTCTTTCACACAAAGGGTGGTGGATGCATGGAACAAGCTGCCAGAAGAGGTAGTTGAGGCAGGGACAATCCCAACATTTAAGAAATTGTTAGACAGGTACACGAATAGGACGGGTTTGGAGGGATATGGATGAAACGGAGGCAGGTGGGAGCAGGGACATGTTGGACGGTGTGGGCAAGTTGGGCCGAAGGGCCTGTTTCCACAACGTATCACTCCATGACTCTATGAGCACCGGCCTGAAAAACCTCCTCTGGCAACTCGTTCCATTCACCCACCAAACTTTGTGTGATAAATTACCCCTCAGGTTCCGATGAAATGTTCCCACCTCATCTTAAACCTCCGTCCCATGGTTCTTGCTTCCCCTTCTCTGTGCGCCTGCCAGGTGTATTCCTTTCATTATTTTGTTCACCTCTAAAAGATCACCCCAGTTAATCCTGCGCATCAAAGAATAAATTACTAGCCTGCTGAATCTGTGGCTGTAGACCAGGCCCTCCAGTCCTGGCAACATCCTCGTAAATCTGCTCTACGCCCTTTGCAGATTTACACTATTTTCCCGATACTACGGTGCCCAACACTGAACACAATAATCTAAATATGGACTCACCAACGTCTTAAACAATTGCAACATGACCTCCCAACTTCAAAACTCAAAGCTCTCGCTGATGAAGGCCAATGTGCCTAAAGCCTTTTCGACCAAACTATTTACCTATGACGCTACATTTAACGCACTGTGTACCAGTCGTGCTAGATCCCTCTGCTCTACAGTTAATGCATCTTTTTGTCTCGGTTCCAGCTCATCGGGACTGACACCCCTGAATTCACAGATGGTTTCATTTCCAATCTGCGTCTGATTCTGAACAAACCTGCACTGCAGCTGAACATGAAATTATAGAAAAATCAAGACTTAACTGCTCCTCCACGTGCAGCGGCCTCCTCAGTTGTGCTTCAAATATCTGCGAGGCCCTTTTGTGTAGTTATGGTCACCATATCATGGAAATTATGTCCTATTGCCAGAGACAGTGCGGAACAGGTTCACCAGGATGTTATCTGGAATGAATAGTTAGAAGACAGATTAGATCTGTGCTGGGCTCAATGTTGTTTGTCATCCATATCAATGAGTTGCATGAAATTGTACAAAGACTAATTTTTAAGTTTGCAGTTGACACTAAAGTAGATGGTATCACAGACTGAAAATGTTTAGCAAGAATTAAAGCAGGAACTTTTCAAATTGGAAAATGGGCTGAGAAATAGCAAACGGTGTTTCTTCCAGATAAGTGTGAGATTTTAATTTTTGAAGTAAAATCAGGGCATGATCGTTACCGTGAATGGTAGTTAGCTAGGGTGTGTTGTAGAGCAAAGGGATCCATACATTAGAAGTAACTCCAGCAAGTCTGCAGATGACACAATGCTGGGTGACACTGTGAACTGCAAAGAGGATGTTAAGAGGTTGCAGGGTGACTACGCCAGGTTGAGTGAGTGGGCAGATGCATGGCAGATGCAATATAATGTAGATAAATGTGAGGTTATCCACTTTGGCAGCATAAACAAAGAGACAGATTACTATCTCAATGGTGTCAGATGAGGTAACGGGGAAGTACAACACGACCTGGGTGTCCTTGTACACCAGTCACTGAAAGTAAGCGTGCAGGTACAGCAGGCATGGAAGAAAGATAATGGCATGTTGGCCTTCATTACGAGAGGATTTGAATAAAGGTGCAAAGAGGATCTTTTGCAGTTGTATTTTTTGGTCTCATAATTTGAGGAAGGACGTTGAGGCAGTGCGCCATATGTTCACGAGGATAATCCCTGGGATGGCGGGACTGTCATATTAGGAAAGATTGGAAAGACTGGGCTTGTATTTACTGGAGTTTAGAAGGATGAGAGGGGATCTTATAGAGACGTATAAAATTATAAAAGTACTGGACAAGCTAGACGTAGGAAAAATATTTCCAAAGTTGGGGGAGTCTAGTACCAGGAGCCAAAGTCTAAGAATAAAGGGGAGGCCATTTAAAACTGAGGTGAGAAGAAACTTTTTCACCCAGAGACTTGTGAATTTATGGAATTTTCTGCCACAAAAGGCAATGGAGGCCAATTCACTGGATGAATTTGAAAGAGAGTTAGACAGAACTCTAGGGGATGGTGGAATCAAGCGATATGGGGAGAAGGCAGGCACAGGTTACTGATTGTGGATGATCAGCCATGATCACCATGAATGGCGGTGATCGCTCGAAGGGTCTAATGGCCTCCCCCTGCACCTATTTTCCATGTTTCCAAGTTTCTATGTTACATAGTTCAAAGAAATGGGACGAAACAGGGAGGTGGGGTGGTGGAGAAGGTTTTTTGAAGCACTGTCTTCATCAATCAGTGAATAACATTTAGAAGTTGGAAAATTATATTCAGTTCGACAAGACGTTGGTGAGGACGCACTTGGAGTAACGTGTATAATTTTTCGTCAGCATGTTTAGGAAATATGCCACTAATTTGTAAAGAGTCCTCAAAATATTTTACAACACGTTTCCAGAAAACAAGGGTCGGAGATACAGGGAAAGGCTGGGCTGCGAGGACTTTATTTCATGAAGCGCAGCAGGCAGTGGAGTGATCTCATGGAGGGGCAGGGTATCATAGGTAACGTAGTAATATCAACACAAAGTCATTTGGACAGGTACATGAAGGGAATGGTTTAGAGGGAGATGATTCATATGCCGGTAAATGGGAATACTTCAGATGAACTAAAATGCACCATCCCACCCCATGAAACACGGCAGCCTTTGGCCTAACGTTGCGCCAGGTACAGCACTAACAAATATACTGCTTTTAAATGGCCCTTGGATATTCTGTTACCACAGAACTCTAACCTTGAAATCATGGGATTTGCCTGTCATATATATTGGTCATTTTTGATAACAGTCCCTGATCATTGAAGTGTTTATTTCAGTTTCTACGTGTGCCAGGTTTACACTGCATGATGGGAGATATGCTCTCTTGAATTGCATGATAAATAAGCACATAAATGAAGTCTGCGTGTGTGGCATCTTTCTCTGTGCCGCTGTGTGGACAGCCCAGACAGATGAGTTGGTCATTTACTCTCAGACCGACCTTACTGTCTGGTCTGTGGGTTTGAATTGACTTCTACCTGTCAACTGGCCTAAAGTAGTTCACTACAAAATAAACTGCAGATTGAACAGAGCCACAGCTCGTGTTCACCGGCTGGAACTAATATTTCCCATTGGGCGAAACGCACAGAGCATTTACCCAACTCACCCTTCTCAAATCTGAAGCTGCATTTTAATTTTCTGCATTTTGTGTTATTATTTCAAGTGTATGCCGGAGAGAGTTAATTAGCATTTCTAACCTGTGTTAATTAAGATGAAAATAACAAGTTAATGCATCTTCAGCTGCCGTGTTTACCAGCGTGGATAGAGCAGCAAGTTAGAGTTCGTGCTCATTAAAGTTTAGATTAATTATGGATATTGAACTTGAGTTAACCCTTTAGAGTCGAACATTTGAATGAAAAAGAAGGGATTCTTTGAGAGGATCTGGGAAAAATTGATCGTTTATTTGAGTCATGACACCAACTAGATAAATGCCGAGCTAGATATTGGAAGATTGTGTTATATGGAACTAGATGTTATGTTTGTGCGAATATTGAAATATTTCTAGATAACCAACATTGTTACTTTTTCATATTTTATTTGGTAAGTGTACCACACTGTCTTATTCAAATGTATTTATTTATTTATCTCCTTTGTTTTGTTATTTATTCATTTATTTTTGTTGTTTTTCTTATTTTATTTTATTTATGTTCATGATGTACTGTTTTGTATATATCTCTGTGAAAAATCAATAAAAACTGAAGAGAAAAAAAAGAAAGGATGCTTTATTTTACATCATATCAAATGTAAAACATCGGGGTCAGATTTAATGAGATCATGTCACTGGTTATCCAGACCCATCACTGACCACACTGATAATGTCACTGCTTATCCAGACCATTCATTGACAACACTGATAATGCCACTCCTTATCCAGACCCATCACTGACCACACTGATAATGTTACTGCTTATCCAGACCCATCACTGACCAAACTGATAATGTCACTGCTTATCCAGACCATCACTGACCACACTGATAATGTCACTGCTTATCCAGACCCATCACTGACCACAGTGATAATGTCACTGCTTGTCCAGACCCATCGCTGACCACACTGATAATGTCACTACTTATCCAGAGAGAAAGAGAGTGAAGAGTGTGGGGAGGAAGAGGAGATGAGTGTGGGGAGAAAGGGAGCTGTGTGGGGAGAGAAAGGGGAGGAGTGGAGAGAAAGGAGGAGGATTGTGGGGATGGAGGGTGGGAAGAAAGGGAGTGTGGGGAGAGGAATTTAATAGTGTGGGGAGAGAGAGGTAGTGGGGAGAGAGAGGAGGCAGGATGACCGTGGTGAGCGAGCGGGGAGTGTGGAGAGAGACGGGGAGTGTGGGGAGAATGATGGGGAGGAGTGTGGGGAGAAAGGTGGTTTTAGGGGACAGGGGAGGGAGGAGTGTGAGAGAGAGGGAGGAAGGTTTGTGTGGAGAGAGAGTGGGAGGAATGTGGGGATGGAGGGGGTGGAGTGGGGAAGAGGGAGAGGAGGTGGGTGTGGGAGAGAGGAAGGTGTGTGGGGTGAGAGAGAGGAAGGAGTGTTGGGGAGGAGGGGGATTGTGGAGAGAAAGGAGGAATGTGGGAATTGAGTGGGGAGGACTGTGGGGAGAGGGAGGGGAGGAGTGGGGATACGGAGGGAGAGGAGTGTGAGGAACGGGAGGAGGGATTGTGTGGAGAGAGAAAGGATGCAGGGGGAGTGTGGGAGAGGGAGAGGAGGTGGGTGGGGGATATAGGAAAATGTAGCAAGAGAACGGGAGGAGTGTGGGGGAGAGGGGGAGGAGTGGGGAGACAGTGTGGGAGGAGTGTGAAAGAGAGGGAGGAAGGATAGTGTGGAGAGCGAGTTAGAGGAATGTGAGGATGGAGGGGAGGAGTGGGGAGAGTGAAACGAGGGTGGGGGAGGAATGTAGCGAGAGCGAGGGCTACAGGGGAAAGAGGTACAAGAGGAGTGATGGGAGAGAGTGGAGGAGTGGGGAGTGAGTGGAGGAATGTGGCAGAGAAATGGGAGGGGAGGGATAGAGGAAGGAGTGAGGCGAGAGAGGGGAGGTATGTGGGGAGAGAGAGATGGGGCAGAGAATGAACGAACGGGGGAGAGAGGTGAGGAGATAGAGGTGGAGGTGTGTGGGGAATGAGGGGGAATGTGGGGAGAGAGAGGGGGAATGGGGGAGACAGAGGGGGAGGAGTGTGGGGACACAGAATGAGAGGAGTGGTGAGTGTGTGGGGAGAAAGACAGAGTGTGGGGTGGAGAATGAGAGGAGAGTGGGGAGAGAGGGGGTGTGGAGAGAGATGGGGAGGTGTGTGGGGAGAGAGATTGGAGGTGGCAGGACAGAGGGGAGTGTCGGGAGAGAGTGGGGAGGAGTGTGGAGAGAGGGGAGGAGATGGGAAGTCAGACGGTCATAAAATTGGGGAGAGAGACGGGGGATCGGTATGGGAGAGAGAGAATGGACGGAGGGGGAGGGAGAGAGGCAGAGAGAGTGAGGAGTGTTGGGGAGACGCATTATGTGTTACTCACATGTATGCAGAAGAAAGATATTTATTCATTTTAACCACTGCCTATTAAAATGAAAATAACAAATAAAAACGTCTGCACCGGCCAACGTGGATAGAACAGCAAGATGCAGTGAGAGCTCATTAGAGATGAGATTAATTACTGATAGTGTCACTGCTTATCCAGACCCATCACTGACCACACTGATAATGTCACTGCTTATCCAGACCCATCACTAACCACACTGATAATGTCACTGCTTATCCAGACCCATCACTAACCACATTGATAATGTCACTGCTTATCCAGACCCATCACTGACCACACAGATAATGTCACTGCTTATCCAGACCCATCACTGACCACATTAACGTAACACGGGTATGTTCTTTGTATCATCCATTCCAAGGACATCTCACATACTGTAACAACCAGCTACCCAGTTCCATCGCACGCTGCTCAGATATATTTTCACCAGTGACAACATTGACAACATTTGCCTCGTGCTGATTGGTACGGACACCTCTGAACTCACTGATGGTTTCACGTCCCATCTGCTTATGATTCTGAACGCATTTGCGCTACAAATGAATACCCATAAACAGAAAAATCAAGACTTAACTGTTCCTCCAAGTTCCAGCGCTTTCCTCAGTTGTGCTTCAAATATCTGCGAGGCTCTTTTGTGCAGTTCTGGTCACCATATTACAGATATGATGTCCTGTTGCCAGAGACAGTGCGGAACAGATTCACCAGGATGTTATCTGGAATGGACAGCGTTAGTTTGAAGACAGAATCAATTGGGTGGGATTGTTCTCCTTGGAGCGCAGGAGGACGAGGGGTGATCTTATAGACATGTTTTAGATCATGAAAGGAATAGATGTAGTGGATGCTCGGATTCTCCTGCCCTGAATAGGCGAATCGAGGTCCAGAGGACATACGTCTAAGTTGAAGGGAAAATCATTGAATAGGAATCTGAGGGGTAACTTTTTCACACAATGGGTGGTGGATGTATGGAACAAACTGCCAGATGAGGAATTTGAGGCAGGGACTATCCCAACATTTATGAAATAGTTAGACAGGTTGGGTCCATGAATAGGACAGGTTTGGTGGGATATGGACCAAATGCAGACAGGTGGAACTAATGTAGATGGGGCCTGATGGCTGGTGTGGGCAAGTTGGGCTGAAGGGCCTGATTCCACACCATATCACTCTATGACTATGAGTACAGGGCTGAACTACCTCCTCTGGCACCTCGTTCCACACACCCACCACCCTTTGTGTGAAAAATACCCCTCAAGTTCAGATTAAATTTCACCCCCTCATCTTAAACCTGCTCCCCATGGTTCCTGCTTCCCCTTCTCTGTGCATCTGCCAGATCTATTCCTCTCATTATTTTGTTGATCTGTAGAAGATCATCCCTCATCCTCCTGCATCAAGAGATATAGGCCTCGGTTGCAGTTCATCGGTACCGACACTTCAGAACTCACTGGTGGTTTCACTTCCCATGTGCGTCTGATTGTGAACACACTTGCACGACAGCTGAACATCCAAACAAAGAATAACCAAGACTTAACTGCTCCTCCAAGTGCAGCGCTCTCCTACGTCGTACTTCAAATATCTGCGAGGCCCTTTTGTGTAGTTCTGGTCACCATATTATACAAATGATGTCCCGTTGCCAGAGGCAGTGCGGAACAGATTCATCAGGATGTTATTTGGAATGGACAGCGTTAGTTTGAGGACAAATTTTATCGGGTGGGATTTATCTCATTGGAGCAAGAATGCAGAGGGATGACCTTACTGAGGCTTGTAAAATTATGTCAACTATAGCAGGGTTGAGTAGATGGTCACAGTTATTTCCCAGGCTGTGAGATTCTAAACCCAGAGAACTTACGTTTATTCGAAAGGGGAGAGGTTTAAGGGAATTCTGACTTCAAATATGCAACAATCTTTTCATTTGAGGCGGTGGGGATAGATACCATCACAGCAAATAAACAGCATTTAGACAGCCGTTGTTTCGGATAGGAATGGAGGGATATGGGACAAATACAGGTGAATGAGATTACCGTAGATATGCATCTCGGTGCGAATGGACGAGTCGGGCCGAAGGGCCTGTTTCCCTGCAGTTCCCATGACTGGAATCAGCGGTTCTGTAATCACTAATGTGCTCTGTCATCGGCCTCCCCAGTTGTAGCCACATAGCAGACACATCACTGACTGCACAACAGTGGCGATACTGTATTGGGTGGTGGTGTCACCAACAACGGAGGCACATTGTTCATCTCCCTCACAAGTGTCCAACAGGTGCTTCACTCTCCTCAAACTAAACTCTAGCCTAGAAATCCGAGGAATTACACGCCAACAGGTGTCGAATTTTCTCAAACCTGCAGTTTAAACAACAACACGATATAACTGCCTATCATATACGTTGGTCGCTTTAATATGTCTCAGATCATTGAAGTGTTTCTTTCAGTTTCTATGTGTGCCAAATATATACAGCAGGAAGGGAGAAACGCTCTCGTATTAATTAATAAATAGGCACAGAAATACAGACTGAGTGTTTGTGAGAGCTCTCTTGAATTAACTGGAATTTAGGATGAGAGGTGATCTTGACGAAACATATAGAATTCTGAAGAAGGGTCTCCACCCATTCCTTCTCCCAAGAGATGCTGCCTGTCCCGCTGAGTTACTCCAGCTTTTTGTGTCTATGTTCTGTTTAAACCAGCATCTGCAGTTCCTTCTTACACATATAAAATTCTTAAGGGATTGGACAGGCTAGATAGAGGAAAAATGTTCCCGATGCTGTGGGAGTCCAGAACAGGGATCACAGTTTACGAATAAGGGGTAGCTCAATTATTACTGAGATGAGGAAAAACTGAACTGTCGTCGGCCTCCCCAGTTGAGATGAATTGTTAATCTGTGGAATCTGAGGGGTAATTTTTCACATAAAGCATGGTGGGTGTGTGGAACGAGCTGCCAGAGGAGGTAGTTCAAACCTGTACCCATAGAGTCATAGAGTGATATGGTGTGGAAACAGGCCCTTCGGCCCAACTTGCCCACTCCAGCCAAAATGCCACATCTACACTAGTCCCACCTGTCTGCATTTGGTCCATTTCCCACCAAACCTGTCCTATTCATGCACCTGTCTAACTGTTTCATGAATGTTGGGATAGTCCCTGCCTTAAATACCTCCTCTGGCAGTTTGCTCCATTCATCCAACACCCACTGTGTGAAAATGTTACCCCTCAGATTCCTATTCAATCATTTCCCCTTCACCTTAAACGTATGTCCTCTAGACCTCGATTCTCCTAATCAGGGCAGGAGAAGCTGAGCATCTACCCGATCTATTCCTTTCATGATCTAAAGCATGTCTATAAGATCACCCTTCATCCTCCTGCGCTCCAAGGAGACCAATCCCACCCAATTGATTCTGTCTTCAAACTAACGCTGTCCATTCCAGATAACATTCTGGTGAATCTGTTCCACACTGTCTCTGGCAACACGACATTGTTTCTATAATATGGTGACCAGAACTACACAAAATGGCCTCGCAGATATTTGAAGTACGACTGAGGAGAGCGCTGCACTTGGAGGAACAGTTAAGTCTTGATTTTTCTGTATTTTGGTGTTCATTTGTAGTGCAAGTGTGTTCAGAATCAGACGCAGATGGGAAGTGAAACCATCAGCGAGTTCAGAGGTGTCCGTGCCAATCAGTACGAGGCAAATGCTGTCAAAGGTGTCAATGGTGAAAATATATTTGAGCAGCGTGCGATGGAACTGGGTAGCTGGTTGTTACAGTATGTGAGATGTTCTTGGATTGGATGATACAAAGAACATACCTGTGCGTGACGTTAATTCAGGATTCAGGATTCAGGATATCTTTATTTGTCATCCAAAAAACTTTTTTTTTGGACGAGATTTCGTCAGTGATGTGTCTGGATAAGCAGTGACATTATCAGTGTGGCCAGTGATGGGCCTGGGTAAGCAGTGACATTGTCAACGTGGTCAGTGATGGGTCTGGATAAGCAGTGTCATTATTAGCGTGGTCAGTGATGGGTCAGGATAAGCAGTGACCTGATCAGTGTGGTCAGCGATGGTGAGTAATTGTGCTATGCCATTCATCCAGTGGGGACTATTAGTTCCAGCCGGTGAACACAAGGCGAGGTTCTGTTCAATCTGCAGTTTATGTTTTTTTTGAACTACTTCAGACCAGTTGACAGGTTGATGCTAATTCAAACCCACAGACATGACAGCAAAGTCGTTCTGAGCGTTAATGACCAACTCACCCGTCTATGCTGTCCACAGTGGTTTCGAAACATAGAAACAAAGAAAATACTTGCAGGAGTAGGCCATTTGTCCTTTTGAGCCCGCACCGCCATTCAACATGATCATGGCCGACCATCCTAAATCAGTACCCCGTTCCTGATTTCTCCCCGTGCAACTTTATTCCGTTAGCCCTAAGAGCTATATCTGACTCTCCCATGAAAACCTCCTGTGAATTGACCTCCACTGCCTTCTGTGGCAGAGATTTCCACAGATTCACAATTCATCTCAACTGGCGAGGCCGAGGACAGATCAGTTTTTCCTCATCTCAGTAATAATTGAGCTACCCCTTATTCGTAAACTGTGATCCCTTTTCTGGACTCCCACAACATCGGGAATATTTTTCCTGTATCTAGCCTGTCCAATCCCTTAAGATATGTATATGTGTAAGAAGGAACTGCAGATGCTGGTTTAAATAGAAGATAGACACAAAAAGCTGGAGTAACTCAGCGGGACAGGCAGCATCTCTTGGGAGAAGGAATGGGTGGAGACCCTTCTTCAGAATTCTACATGTTTCGACAAGATCCCCTCTCATCCTAAATTCCAGTGAATTTAAGAGAGCTCTCACACGCACTCAGTCTGTATTTCTGTGCCTATATATGAACTAATTCAAGAGAGCGTTTCTCGCTTCCTGCTGTGTATAACTGACACACAGAGAAACTGAAAGAAACACTTCAATGATCAGAGACATATTAAAATGACCAACGTATATGACAGGCAGTTATATCATTTTGTTGTTTAAACTGCAGGTGTGAGAACTTTCGACACCTATTTACGTTTAATTCCTCGGATGTCCAGGCTAGAGTTTAGTTTGAGGAGAGTGAAACACCTGTTGGACACTTGTGAGGGTGATGAACAATGTGCCTCCGTTGTTGGTGACACCACCACCCAATACAGTATCGCCACTGTTGTGCAGTCAGTGATGTGTCTGCTATGTGGCTACAACTGGGGAGACCGATGACAGAGCACATTAGAGATAACAGAACCTCTGATTCCAGTCATGGGAACAGCAGGGAAACAGGTCCTTCGGCCCGACTGCAGACCGAGATGCCTATCTACGGTAATCTCTTTCACCTGTATTTGTCCCATATCCGTCCATTTCCATCCGAAACAAATGGCTGTCCAAATGCTGTTTATTTGCTGTGATGGTATCTGTCCCCACCGCCTCAAAAGAAAATATTGTTCCATCGTTGAAGTCAGAATTCCCTTAAATCTCTCCCCTTTCAATTAAACGTACGTTCTCTAGGTTTAGATTCTCCCAGCCTGGGAAATAACTGTGACCATCTACTTAACCCTGCTGTAGTTGACATAATTTTACATGCCTCAGTAAGGTCGTCCCTCTGCATTATTGCTCCAATGAGATCAATCCCACCTGATCAAATCTGTCCTCAAACTAACGCTGTCCATTCCAGATAACATCCTGGTGAATCTGTTCCGCACCGCCTCTGGCAATAGGACATCATTTGTGTAATATGGTGACCAGAACTACACAAAAGGGCTTCGCAGATATTCGAAGTACGACTGAGGAGAGCGCTGCACTTGGAGGAGCAGTTAAGTCTTGATTATTCTTTATTTGGATGTTCACCTGTAGTGCAAATGTATTCAAAATCAGACGCACGTGGGAAGTGAAACCATCAGTGAGTTCAGAAGTGTCAGTACCGCTGACCTGGAACCGAGGCAGAAAGGTGAATGAACTGTAGAGCAGAGCGATCTAGGACGACAGGTACATCGTGTATTGAATGTAGCGTCACGGGTTGATAGTGTGGTCAAAAAGACTTTTGTAACATTGGCCGCCTTCGGTCATAGCATTGTGTATAGATATACGGAGGTTATGTTGCCGTTGTGTAAGACGTTGGTGAGGCCGCATTTGGAATATTGTGTTCTGTTGTGGGCACCATGATACAGGAAAGATGGTGTCAATCTGGAAAGGTGATAGAGGAGATTTACGAGGATGTTACCAGGAACAGTGGGCCTGATCTGGAGGGACAGGTTCAGCAGGCTGGTACTATATCCCTTGGTGCATATAGGCTAGTACTATATCCCTTGGTGCATATAGGCTAGTACTATATCCCTTGGTGCATATAGGCTAGTACTATATCCCTTGGTGCATATAGGCTAGTACTATATCCCTTGGTGCATATAGGCTAGTACTATATCCCTTGGTGCATATAGGCTAGTACTATATCCCTTGGTGCATATAGGCTAGTACTATATCCCTTGGTGCATATAGGCTAGTACTATATCCCCTGGTGCATATAGGCTAGTACTATATCCCTTGGTGCATATAGGCTAGTACTATATCCCTTGGTGCATATAGGCTAGTACTATATCCCTTGGTGCATATAGGCTAGTACTATATCCCTTGGTGCATATAGGCTAGTACTATATCCCTTGCTGCAGGAGGATGAGGGATGATCTTCTACAGTTGGACAATATAATGAGAGGAATAGATCTGGTAGATGCACAGAGAAGGGGAATCAAGAACCAGGGGGCTAGGTTTAAGATGAGGTGGGGGGGGGTGGTTTAATCGGAACCTGAGGGGTATTTTTCACACAAAGGTTGGGGGGGTGTGGAACGAACTGCCAGAGGAGGTAGTTCAGCCCTGTACTCATAGAGTCATAGAGTGATATGGTGTGGAATCAGGCACTTTGGCCCAACTTGCCCACACCAGCAAACAGGCCCCATCTACATTAGTTCCACCTGTCTGCATTTGGTCCATATCCCACCAAACCTGTCCTATTCATGTACCCAACCTGTCTAACTGTTTCACAAATATTGGGATAGCCCCTGCCTCAAATACCTCCTCAGGCAGTTTGTTCCATACATCCACCACCCATTGTGTGAAAAGGTTACCCCTCAGATTCCTATTCGATCATTTTCCATTCAACTTAAACGTATGTCCTCTGGACCTCGATTCTCCTACTCAGGGCAGGAGAAGCTGAGCATCTACCCGATCTATTCCTTTCATGATCTAAAACACGTCTATGAGATTACCCCTCGTCCTCCTGCGCTCCAAGAAGACCAAGCCCAGCCAATTGATTATGTCTTCAAACTAACGCTGTCCATTCCAGATAACATCCTGGTGAATCTGTTCCGCGCTGTCTCTGGCAACAGGACATCATATCTGTAATATGGTGACCAGAACTACACAAAAAGGCCTTGCAGATATTTTAAGTACAACTGAGGAGAGCACTGGAACTTGCAAGAGCAGTTAAGTCTTGATTTTTCTGTATTTGGGTGATCATTCGTAGTGTAAGTGTGTTCAGAATCAGACGCAGATGGGAAGTGAAACCATCAGTGAGTTCAGAGGTGTCCGTACCAATCAGGACGGGGCAAATGTTGTCAAAGGTGGTGAAAATATATTTGAGCAGCATGCGATGG
>NW_027602728.1:0-29121 GCF_053455715.1 Rhinoraja longicauda | reverse complement strand
GGTACTGATTGAGAGTGATCACGCCATGATCGCATTGAATGGCGGTGCTGGCTCGAAGGGCTGAATGGCCTACTCCTGCACCTATTGTCTATTGTCTATTGTCTATTGTCACACCTCCCTCCTCCCTCCCTCCCCTCCTCCCGGTTACAATGGAAACCCTACGAGGACGGGCCCAACGGGGAAAGAGGGGTACTGGGAAAAGGGGAGGTCCCTCTCCCTCCTTCCCCCTCCCCCCCTCCCTCCCCCTCTCCCTCCCCTTCCCCCCTCCCCTCCCCCTCCTCCCCCCTCCCCCCTACCCCCCTCCCTCCCCTCTCCCTTCCCCCTCCCCCCCTTCCCTCCTCCCCTCCCCCTCCCCTCCCCCATCCCTCCCCCTCCCCCCTCCACACCTCCCTCCTCCCTCCCTCCCCTTCCCTCCCCCCCACTCCCTCCGGTTACAATGGAAACCCCTACGAGGACGGGCCCAACGGGCACACTTGTGCTAGTCTATCTATCTATCTATCTATCTATTTAAAACTCAGATCTTGTATATATATATATATATTCCACTGATGTCGGCTGAATACGGCAATTCCGGCAAAACGGTGACCGTAGCGCCACGATGTTTGTACTGCCTTAAGCAGCACGCGGTTCGCTGCTGGAAAATGATATTTTTATTTAATTCGGACGCATATTTTTTAGGTTACAGAGGTTTAAAAGTGCTGCCCCCCTCATTTATCGAAGTTTTGACAGAAGGGGGGCGCTTGCGGTGCGGCAGTGCTCAGTACGCATGCGCGGAATCTCCTCACTCTGTACTCAGCACGCATGCGCGGCATCTCCTCACTCGCACCAAAACAATGGACGCCGTTAGCGGCGCCAGCCCGCGATCACCGGCTCACCTCCTCCTCTCTCCCCTTGCTTCTCTCCTCTCTCCCACACCCGGGAGAACATCTCCCCGCTATCCCCCCCCCCCCCCGGGCCTTTGAATGATGCGATCTCCCGAAGCCCCCCCCCCCCACCGGACTTTTCACTGATCCGATCACCCGCACCCCCCCCCGGGCCTTTAACTGATGCTAAGAGTGTGTCTGGGGGAGAGAAAATGGTGGGGGGGGGGGGGGGTGGCTGAGAATGGGGAATGGGACAACAGGGGTAGGTGCGGAGGGGGAATTGGTGGTGGGGGAAAGAGGGGTACTGGGAAAAGGGGAGGTCCATATCCCTCCCCTCTCCCCCATCCCTCCCTCACCCCTCTCTCCCCCCCCTCCCTCCCTCCACAAATACAACCCCATCTCTCATCACCCTCCCCCCTCCCTCCACCCTCCATCCTCAACACATCCCTCCCTCCACCACTCCCTCCCCCTCGATCACTCCACACCTCCCTCCCCCAAACCTCCCTCTCCCTCCCTCCCCCCTTCACTCCCTCACCCCCTCACGGATACAATGGACGGGCCAAAGGGGAGAGTGTGGGGAGAGTAAGAGTGGGGATGGGGACGAGAGAATGGGGGAGTGGGGAATGGGCCCAACGGGCCCACTTTGTCTAGTATACTACTAAAACTCAGATCTTGTATGGTAATATATATATATGTATATTTGATTTCGCTGATTTCTCCAAAACGGTAAACCGTAGCGCCCAAGATTTTGCGCAGCCTTAATCACCAAGGGGACATCTGCTGTGTATTTTTTAAGTTACAGAGGTTTTAAAGCGCTGCCCCCCCCCTTTTGAGGTTTCTATAGGTGGCGCTGCGGTGCGCTGTGCTCAGTACGCATGCGCGGAATCTCCTCAATCTGTACTCAGCACGCATGCGCGGCATCTCCTCACTCGCACCAAAAAAATGGACGCCGTTAGCGGCGCAAAGCCCGCGATCACCGGCTCCCCTCTCCTCTCTCCCCTTGCTTCTCTCCTCTCTCCCACACCCGGGAGAACATCTCCCCGCTATCCAACCCCCCCCCCCCGGGCCTATGCGATCTTCCCGCACCCCCCCCCGGACCTTTCACTGATCAGATCCCCCGCACCCCCCCTCCCCGGGACTTTAACAGATGCTAAGAGTGTGTCTGGGGGAGAGAAAATTGGGGGGGGTCTGAAAATGGGGAATGGACAACAGGGGTCGTGCGGAGGTGACTTGGTGGTGGGGAAAGAGGGGTACTGGGAAAAGGGGGAGGTCCATATCCCTCCCCTCTCCCCCATCCCTCCCTCCCCCTCTCTCCCCCCCTCCCTCCCTCCACAAATACCACCCCCATCTCTCAATCACCCTCCCCCCCCCTCCCTCCCCCCTCCATCATCAACACATCCCTCCCTCCACCACTCCCTCGCTGGGGGGGAGAAAATGGGGGGTGTGGGGCCGCTTTGAACGGGCACACTTGTTCTAGTATACTACTAAAAACTCAGATCTTGTGTTATGTATGTATATATTTTTGGGAATGACCTGAACCGTACGTAACATCGATTGCGGAAAAAAGGGAGACCGTAGCGTGACGGTTTTCGCACCGCCTCAATCGCCATCTCGCGCTCGCTCGGCCGTGATATTTTCATTTACTTTGGTCGCGTATTTTTTAAGTTACAGAGGTTTAAAGCGCTGCCCCCCCCCCTTTTCAGGGGGCGCTGCGGTGCAGATTCAGTCTTCAGCTTGTGACGGCTACATTGGTGATTTCGCTGATTTCTGGAAAACGGTCAACCGTAGCGCCACGATTTGTGCACCGCCTTCATCACCGCGCTGCACGCTGCTGGAAATGATTTTTTATTTGATTCGGTCGAGTATTTTCTAAGTTACAGAGGTTTTAGTAAAAGTAAAAAAATAAAGCCGTTTTTTCAATTGCCTTCAGCGTGTGACGTCAAAAACTCGCCCAACCCCCCCTCCTACTGATTTATTGAAGACTTTCAGCGTGGCACCTCTCCTCTCTCCCCTTGCTTCTCTCCTCTCTTCCCAAAATGATGCTAAGAGTGTGTCTGGGGAGAGAAAATGGGGGGGGGACTGAGAATGGGGACTGGGGAGTGGGACTCCGCCCAAGGGGAGGGTGTGGGGAGAGTAAGAGTGGGGCTGGGGGAGGAGAAAATGGGGGGTGTGGGGACGGGCCCAACGGGCCCGCTTTGAACGGGCACACTTGTGCTAGTCTATCTATCTATATACTATTAAAACTCAGATCTTGTAGGTTTGTATCAGGATTTGTGTATATATCAGTGATTCGGGCAAAAACGGTAAACCGTGGCGCCACGGTTTTTGCACCGCATTGATCACCAACCTCCCGGCTGACCGGCCGCGATATTTTCATTTAATTTGTTCGTATGTTTTTTAAGTTACAGAGGTATTAAAGCGCTGCCCCCCCCCCCCCCATATTGAAGTTTCCATAGGGGGCGCTGCGGTGCGGATTTAGTCTTCAGCGTGTGATGTCACAATGGACAAGCAGCTGCTATTGGGGTGTCTGCTCTTTACAAATTTACATCTTTTTATTTTTAACCTTTTTTTTCAAGGTCTTCAGCTTGTGACGTCACAATGCTTGTGTGAGATGGTTGCTACATTGGAGCGAAAGGCAACTGATTGTTTTTTAAAGTTGTGTTTTTATTGCAAGTCACTTAACATACACAGATCAGCATGGGGCCCCTATGCTCGTGGGCCACCCGGGGCAAGTGTTTTGAAAAAAGAAAGGGGAGTCCCCCTTCCCCCCTCAAACCCCTTCCTCCCCCCTTCCCCCTCCCCTCCCCCCTCCCTCCCCCCTCCCTCCAACTCCCCCCTATCCCCCCCTCCCCTCCCACCCCTTCCCCCCTCCCCTCCAAACCCCTTCCCCCCTCCCCTCCCACCCTCCATCCCCCCTCCCCTCCTCCCTTCCTCCCCCCCTCCCTCCCCGCCTCCAGTTACAATGGAAACCCTACGGGGACGGGCCCAACGGGGAAAGAGGAGGTACTGGGAAAAGGGGAGGACACCCTCCCTCCCCTCCCCCCTCCCCTCCCTTCCCCCCTCCCTTCCCCCCTCCCCTCCCCCTCCCTCCCCCTCCCCTCCCCCTCCACACCTCCCTCCTCCCTTCCCTCCCCCCCACTCCCCTCCCGGTTACAATGGAAACCCTACGAGCACGGGCCCAACGGGGAAAGAGGGGTACTGGGAAAAGGGGAGGTCCCCCTCCCCTCCCCCTTCCCCCCTCCCCTCCCCCTCCCTCCCCCCTACCCCCTCCCTCCCCCCTCCCCCTCCCCCCTCCCCTCCTCCCTCCACACCTCCCTCCTCCCTCCCTCCCCCTTCCCTCCCTCCCCTCCTCCCGGTTACAATGGAAACCCTACGAGGACGGGCCCAACGGGGAAAGAGGGGTACTGGGAAAAGTGGAGGTCCCCCTCCCTCCACCCTTCCCCCTTCCCCTCCCTCCCCCCTACCCCTCTCCCTCCCCCCCACCCCTCTCCCTCCCCCCTACCCCTCTCCCTCCCCCTACCGCTCTCCCTCCCCCCTCCCCCCCTTCCCCCTCCTCCCCACTCCCCTCCCCTCCCCTCCCCCCTCCCTCCCCCTCCCCCTCCCCCCCTACCCCCCTCCCTCCCCTCTCCCTCCCCTTCCCCACCCCTCCCCCCCCCCCCCCTCCCCCCCCTCCCCCCCCCCCCCCCCCCCCCCTCCCCCCCCCCTCCCCCCTCACCCCCCCCCCCTCCCCCCACACCTCCCTCCTACCTCCCTCCCCCTTCCCTCCCTCCATCCTCCCGGTTACAATGGAAACCCTACGAGGACGGGCCCAACGGGAAAAGAGGGGTACTGGGAAAAGGGGAGGTCCCCCTCCCTCCCCCTTCACCCCTCCCCTCCCCCTCCCCTCCCCCTCCCCCACTACCCTCTCCCTCCCCCATCCCCTCCCTTCCCCCCTCCCCTCCCCCCTCCCTCCCGCTCCCCTCCTCCATCCACACCTCCCTCCTCCCTCCCTCCCCCTTCCCTCCCTCCCCTCCTCCCGGTTACAATGGAAACCCTACGAGGACGGGCCCAACGGGGAAAGAGGGGTACTGGGAAAAGGGGAGGTCCCCCTCCCTCCCCCTTCCTCCCCCCTCCCTCCCTCCCCCCTTCCTCCCCCCCAATTTGGTTGCGTGTTTTTTTAAGTTACAGATATTTTAAAGCGCTGCCCCCCTGATTTATCGAAGTTTTTACAGAAGGGGGGCGCTGCGGTGCGGATTAATCTTCATTGTGATGTCACAATGCCCCTGTGAGATGAACTCGAGCTGACCCCCTTCCCCCCCCCCCCCCCCGCGTATTCAGCGTGTGATGTCACAATGGACAAGCAGCTGCTATTGGGTGTCTGCTCTTTACAAATTTACATCTTTTTATTTTTAACCTTTTTTTCAAGGTCTTCAGCTTGTGACGTCACAATGCTTGGGTGCGATAGGCTACTTTGTTGCGAAAAGCAACTGATTGTTTTTAAAGTTGTGTTTTTTATTGCAAGTCACTTAACATACACAGATCAGTATGGGGCCCCTATGCTCGTGGGCCACCGGGGCAAGTGTTTCGAAAAAAGAAAGGGGAGGTCCCCTTCCCCCCTCAACCCCTTCCTCCCCACTCCTTCCCACCTCCATCCCCACTCCCTCCCCCCCTCCTCCCCAACTCCCTCCCCATCCCTCCACACCTCCCTCACCCCTCGGGGACGGGCCCAACGGGGAAAGAGGGGTACTGGGAAAAGGGGAGGTCTCCTCCCTCCCCCCTTCCCCCTCCCTCCACATCCCCCCTTCCCCCCTCCCCCCCATCCCCCCTCACCTCTCACCCCTTCCCTCCCTCCCCCCCTCCATCCCCCTCCCCTCCTCCCTCCCCTCCCCCCTCCCTCCCCGCCTCCCGGTTACAATGGAAACCCTACAAGGACGGGCCCAACGGGGAAAGAGGGGTACTGGGAAAAGGGGAGGTCCCCCCCTCCCTCCCCTCCATCCACCTCCCCCCTTCCCCCCCCTTCCCCCCTCCCCTCCCCCCTTTCCTTCCCCTCCTCCCTCCACACCTCCCTCCCTCCCCCTCCCTCCCTGCCTCCCGGTTACAATGGAAACCCTACGAGGACGGGCCCAACGGGGAAAGAGGGGTACTGGGAAAACGGGTGGTCCCCCACCCTCCCCCCTTCCCCCTTCCCACCTCCCTCCCCCTCACCCCTACCCCCTCCTTCCCCTCTCCCTCCCCCTTCCATCTCCCCCCCTCCTCCCTTCCCCCTCCCCTCCCCCCTCCCTCCCCCTCCCCTCCTCCCTCCACACCTCCCTCCTCCCTCCCTCCCTCCCCCTTCCCTTCCTCCCCTCCTCCCGGTTACAATGGAAACCCTACGAGGACGGGCCCAACGGGGAAAGAGGGGTACTGGGAAAAGGGGAGGTCCCCCTCCCTCCCCCCTCCCTTCCCCCCTCCCCTCTCCCTCCCCCCTTCTCCCTCCCCCTCCCCCCTCCCCTCCCCCTCCCCTCCCCCCCCACCCCCTCTCCCTCCCCCCTTCCCCACCCTCCCCTACCCCCTTCCCCCCCCTCCCCTCCCCCACCTCCCTCCCCCTCCCCTCCTCCCTCCACACCTCCCTCCTCCCTCCCCCTTCCCTCCCTCCCCTCCTCCCGGTTTACAATGGAAACCCTACGAGGACGGGCCCAACGGGGAAAGAGGGGGTACTGGGAAAAGGGGAGGACCCCCTCCCCCCTACCACCCTCTCCCTCCCCCCTCCCTCCCCCCTCCCCCCTACCCCCCTACCGCCCTCTCCCTCCCCCTTCCCCTTCCCCCCTCCCCTCCCCCCTCCCTCCCCCTCCCCTCCTCCCTCCCTCCCCCTTCCCTCGCCCCCACCCTCCCCCTACCCTCCCCCCACTCCCCTCCCGGTTACAATGGAAACCCTACGAGGACGGGCCCAACGGGCACACTTGTGCTAGTATTCTATTAAAACTCACTTCTTGTTTATAAATATGTTTGTATCCTGGGTTTGTGTATATATCAGTGATTGCGGCAAAACTGTAAACCGTCGCGTCACGGTTTTTGCACCGCCTTGATTACCAACCTCCCGTCTGACCGGCCGCGATATTTTCATTTAATTTGGCAGAAGGGGGGCGCTGCGGTGCGGATTAATCTTCATTGTGATGTCACAATGCCCCTGTGCCAAGCAGCTGCTTTTGGGTGTCTGCTCTTTACAAATTTACATTTTTTGATTTTTAACCTTTTTTTTCCAAAGGTCTTCAGCTTGTGACGCCACAATGCTTGTGCTCCTCCTCTCCCCCCCTCCCTCTCCCCCCTCCTCCTCTCCCCCCTTCCTCCTCTCCCCCCTTCCTCCTCTCCCCCCCTCCTCCTCTCCCCCCCTCCTCTCCCGCCCCCTCCTCCTCCTCTCCCCCCCCTCCCTCTCCCCCCTCCCCTCCCCCCTCCCCCCCCTCCCCCCCTCCCCCCCCCTCCTCTCCCCCCCTCCTCTCCCCGAAGCGGAAGTTTAGTCGCCGTCGCCTCTCCCGCTGTTTGATTTCATTTATAACAAAGACATTTATTTAAAATGAGGAATGTGATTTTCATTAAGTTTGATTTTATTTATTTTAAAAAGCTGCTGCTCTATAGATAAGTTTCTTTCCTTTTCAACAAAGAACGCTGTTTATTTTAAAGTAAAATAGACCCCTCTCCTCTCTCCCCCCTCTCCTCTCCTCTCTCCCCCCTCTCCTCTCCCCCTCTCCTCTCCCCCCTCTCCCCCTCTCCTCTCCCCCCTCTCCTCTCCCCATCCCCTCTCCTCCTCTCCCCTCTCCTCTCCCCCCTCTCCCCTCCCCCCTCTCCTCTCCCCCCCCTCCTCCTCTCCCCCCCTCCTCCTCTCCCCCCCTCCTCCTCTCCCCCCCTCCTCCTCTCCCCCCTCTTCCTCTCCCCCCTCTCCTCTCCCCCCTCTCCTCTCCCCCTCTCTTCTCCCCCCTCTCCCCCTCTCCTCTACCCCCTCTCCTCTCCCCCTCCCCTCTCTCCTCTCCCCTCTCCTCTCCCCCCTCTCCCCTCTCCCCTCCCCCTCTCCTCTCCCCCCTCTCCTATTCCCCCCCCTCTCCCCCCCCTCCTTCCCCCCTCCTCCTCTCCCCCCCTCCTCCTCTCCCCCCCTCCTCCTCTCCCCCCCCCTCCTCCTCTCCCCCCCTCCTCTCCCCTCTCCTCTCCCCCCTCTCCCCCTCTCCTCTCCCCCTCTCCTCTCCCCCTCCCCTCTCTCCTCTCCCCCTCTCCTCTCCCCCCTCTCCCCTCCCCCCTCTCCTCTCCCCCCCTCTCCTCTCCCCCCTCCTCCCCTCCCCCCCTCCTCCCCCCCTCCTCGTCTCCCCCCCTCCTCCTCTCCCCCCTTCCTCCCCCCCCCTCCCCCCCCCTCCCCCCCCTCCTCTCCCCGAAGCGGAAGTGTAGTCGCCGTCGCCTCGCCCGCTGTTTGATTTCATTTATAACAAAGACATTTATTTAAAATGAGGAATGTGATTTTCATTAAGTTTGATTTTATTTATTTTAAAAAAGCTGCTGCTCTATAGATAAGTTTATTTCCTTTTCAACAAAGAACGCTGTTTATTTTAAAGTAAAATAGACCCCTCTCCTCTCTCCCCCCTCTCCTTCCCTCTCTCCCCCCCTCTCCTCTCCTCTCTCCCCTCTCCCTCTGCCCCCTCGTCCTCTCCCCCCTCTCCTCTCCCCCCTCTCCTCTCCCCCTCTCCTCTCCCCCCTCTCCTCTCCCCCTCTCTCCTCTCCTCTCCCCCTCTCCTCTCCCCCTCTCCTCTCCCCCCCTCTCCCCTCTCCTCTCCCCCCTCTCCTCTCCCCCTCCCCTCTCTCCTCTCCCCTCTCCTCTCCCCCCTCTCCCCTCCCCCCTCTCCTCTCCCCCCTCTCCTCTCCCCCTCTTCTCCCCCCCTCTCCTCTCCCCCCCTCCTCCTCTCCCCCTCATCCTCTCCCCCCTCCTCCTCTCCCCCCCTCCTCCTCTCCCCCCCCTCCTCCTCTCCCCCCCTCCTCCTCTCCCCCCCTCCTCCTCTCCCCCCCTCCTCCTCTCCCCCCCTCCTCCTCTACCCTCCTCCTCTCCCCCCTCCTTCCCCCCCTCCCCACCCTCCCCCCCTCTCCCCTCTCCTCTCCCCTCTCCTCTACCCCCTCTCCCCTCCCACTCTCTCGTCTCCCCCCTCTCCTCTCCCCCCCCCTCCTCTCCCCCCCCTCCTCCTCCCCCTCCTCCTCTCCCTCCCTCCTCCTCTCCCACCCTCCTCCTCTCCCCCCCTCCTCCTCTCCCCCCCTCCTCTCTCCCCCCCTCTTCCTCTCCCCCCTCTCCTCTCCCCCCCTCTCCTCTCCCCCTCTCCTCTCCCCCCTCTCCCCTCTCCTCTCCCCCCTCTCCTCTCCCCCTCCCCTCTCTCCTCTCCCCTCTCCTCTCCCCCTCTCCCCTCTCCCCTCCCCCTCTCCTCTCCCCCCTCTCCTCTTCCCCCCTCCTCTCCCCCCCTCCTCCCCCCCTCCTCCTCTCCCCCCCTCCTCCTCTCCCCCCCCCTCCTCCTCTCCCCCCCTCCTCCTCTCCCCCCCTCCTCCTCTCCCCCCTCCTCCTCTCCCCCCTCCTCCCCCCCTCCCCCCTCCCCCCTCCCCCCTCCCCCCCTCCCCCCCCTCCTCTCCCCCCCCTCCTCTCCCCGAAGCGGAAGTTTAGTCGCCGTCGCCTCTCCCGCTGTTTGATTTCATTTATAACAAAGACATTTATTTAAAATGAGGAATGTGATTTTCATTAAGTTTGATTTTATTTATTTTAAAAAAGCTGCTGCTCTATAGATAAGTTTATTTCCTTTTCAACAAAGAAACGCTGTTTATTTTAAAGTAAAATAGACCCCTCTCCTCTCTCCCCCCCTCTCCTCTCCTCTCTCCCCCCCTCTCCTCTCCTCTCTCCCCTCTCCTCTCCCCCCTCTCCTCTCCCCCCTCTCCTCTCCCCCCTCTCCTCTCCCCCTCTCCTCTCCCCCCTCTCCTCTCCCCCTCTCTCCTCTCCTCTCCCCCCTCTCCTCTCCCCCTCTCCTCTCCCCCCTCTCCCCTCTCCTCTCCCCCCTCTCCTCTCCCCCTCCCCTCTCTCCTCTCCCCTCTCCTCTCCCCCCTCTCCCCTCCCCCCTCTCCTCTCCCCCCTCTCCTCTCCCCCTCTTCTCCCCCCTCTCATCTCCCCCCCTCCTCCCTCTCCCCCCTCATCCTCTCCCCCCTCCTCCTCTCCCCCCCTCCTCCTCTCCCCCCCTCCTCCTCTCCCCCCCTCCTCCTCTCCCCCCCTCCTCCTCTCCCCCCCTCCTCCTCCTCCCCCCTCCTCCTCTCCCCTCCTCCTCTCCCCCCTCCTTCCCCCCCTCCCCACCCTCCCCCCCTCTCCCCTCTCCTCTCCCCTCTCCTCTACCCCCTCTCCCCTCCCACTCTCTCGTCTCCCCCCTCTCCTCTCCCCCCCTCCTCTCCCCCCCTCCTCCCCCCCTCCTCCTCTCCCTCCCTCCTCCTCTCCCCCCCTCCTCCTCTCCCCCCCCTCCTCCTCTCCCCCCCTCCTCCTCTCCCCCCTCTTCCTCTCCCCCTCTCCTCTCCCCCCTCTCCTCTCCCCTCTCCTCTCCCCCCTCTCCCCTCTCCTCTCCCCCTCTCCTCTCCCCCTCCCCTCTCTCCTCTCCCCTCTCCTCTCCCCCTCTCCCCTCTCCCCTCCCCCTCTCCTCTCCCCCCTCTCCTCTTCCCCCCTCCTCTCCCCCCCTCCTCCCCCCCTCCTCCTCTCCCCCCCTCCTCCTCTCCCCCCCCCTCCTCCTCTCCCCCCCTCCTCCTCTCCCCCCCTCCTCCTCTCCCCCCTCCTCCTCTCCCCCCTCCTCCCCCCCTCCCCCCTCCCCCCTCCCCCCCTCCCCCCCTCCCCCCCCTCCTCTCCCCCCCTCCTCTCCCCGAAGCGGAAGTTTAGTCGCCGTCGCCTCTCCCGCTGTTTGATTTCATTTATAACAAAGACATTTATTTAAAATGAGGAATGTGATTTTCATTAAGTTTGATTTTATTTATTTTAAAAAAGCTGCTGCTCTATAGATAAGTTTATTTCCTTTTCAACAAAGAACGCTGTTTATTTTAAAGTAAAATAGACCCCTCTCCTCTCTCCCCCCCTCTCCTCTCCTCTCTCCCCCCCTCTCCTCTCCTCTCTCCCCTCTCCTCTCCCCCCTCTCCTCTCCCCCCTCTCCTCTCCCCCCTCTCCTCTCCCCCTCTCCTCTCCCCCCTCTCCTCTCCCCCTCTCTCCTCTCCTCTCCCCCCTCTCCTCTCCCCTCTCCTCTCCCCCCTCTCCCCTCTCCTCTCCCCCCCTCTCCTCTCCCCCTCCCCTCTCTCCTCTCCCCTCTCCTCTCCCCCCTCTCCCCTCCCCCCCTCTCCTCTCCCCCCTCTCCTCTCCCCCTCTTCTCCCCCCTCTCATCTCCCCCCCTCCTCCTCTCCCCCCTCCATCCTCTCCCCCCTCCTCCTCTCCCCCCCTCCTCCTCTCCCCCCCTCCTCCTCTCCCCCCCTCCCTCTCTCCCCCCCTCCTCCTCTCCCCCCTCCTCTCCCCCCCTCCTCCTCTCCCCCCCTCCTCCTCTCCCCCCCTCCTCCTCTCCCCCCTCCTCCTCTCCCCTCCTCCTCTCCCCCCCTCCTTCCCCCCCTCCCCACCCTCCCCCCCTCTCCCCTCTCCTCTCCCCTCTCCTCTACCCCCTCTCCCCTCCCACTCTCTCGTCTCCCCCCTCTCCTCTCCCCCCTCCTCTCCCCCCCTCCTCCCCCCCTCCTCCTCTCCCTCCCTCCTCCTCTCCCACCCTCCTCCTCTCCCCCCCCTCCTCCTCTCCCCCCCTCCTCCTCTCCCCCCTCTTCCTCTCCCCCTCTCCTCTCCCCCCTCTCCTCTCCCCCTCTCCTCTCCCCCCTCTCCCCTCTCCTCTCCCCCTCTCCTCTCCCCCTCCCCTCTCTCCTCTCCCCTCTCCTCTCCCCCCTCTCCCCTCTCCCCTCCCCCTCTCCTCTCCCCCCTCTCCTCTTCCCCCCTCCTCTCCCCCCCTCCTCCCCCCCTCCTCCTCTCCCCCCCTCCCTCCTCTCCCCCCCCATCCTCCTCTCCCCCCCTCCTCCTCTCCCCCCTCCTCCTCTCCCCCCTCCTCCCCCCCTCCCCCCTCCCCCCTCCCCCCCTCCCCCCCTCCCCCCCCTCCTCTCCCCCCTCCTCTCCCCGAAGCGGAAGTTTAGTCGCCGTCGCCTCTCCCGCTGTTTGATTTCATTTATAACAAAGACATTTATTTAAAATGAGGAATGTGATTTTCATTAAGTTTGATTTTATTTATTTAAAAAAAGCTGCTGCTCTATAGATAAGTTTATTTCCTTTTCAACAAAGAACGCTGTTTATTTTAAAGTAAAATAGACCCCTCTCCTCTCTCCCCCCCTCTCCTCTCCTCTCTCCCCCCTCTCCTCTCCTCTCTCCCCTCTCCTCTCCCCCTCTCCTCTCCCCCCTCTCCTCTCCCCCTCTCCTCTCCCCCCTCTCCTCTCCCCACTCTCCTCTCCCCACTCTCCTCTCCCCCCTCTCCTCTCCCCCCTCTCCCTCTCCTCTCCCCTCTCCTCTCCCCCTCTCCTCTCCCCCCCTATCCCCTCTCCTCTCCCCCCTCGCCTCTCCCCCTCCCCTCTCCCTCTCCTCTCCCTCTCCTCTCCCCTCTCCTCTCCCCCCCTCTCCCCTCCCCCCTCTCCTCTCCCCCCCTCTCCTCTCCCCCCCTCCTCTCCCCCCCTCCTCTCCCCCCTCTCCTCTCCCCCCCTACTCTCCCCCCTCCCCCCCCTCCTCCCCTCCCCCCTCCTCTTCTCCCCCCTCCTCCTCAACCCCCCTCCTCCTCTCCCCCCCCTCCTCCTCTCCCCCCCTCCTCCTCTCCCCCCCCTCTCCTCTTTTAACCTTTTTTTCCAAGGTCTTCAGCTTGTGACGTCACAATGCTTGTGTGAGATGGTTGCTACATTGTTGCGAAAGGCTTCCCCCTCCCCTCCACAAATTCCTCCCCCTCCCCCCTCCCTCCCCTTCCCCCCACCTCTACCCCCTTCCTCCCCCCCTCCTCTCCCCCCTCCTCTCCCCCCCTCCTCTCCCCCCTCTCCTCTCCCCCCTTTCCTCTCCCCCTCTCCTCTCCCCCCTCTCCTCTCCCCCCCTCTCCTCTCCCCCCTCTCCTCTCCTCTCCCCCCTCCCTCCCCCTCCCCCTCCCTCCCCCCCCTTCCCCCCCTCCCTTACACCCTCTCTCCCCCCTCTCCTCCCCTCTCCCCCCTCCCTCCCTCCCCACTCTCCTCTTCTCCCTCCTCATCCCTCCCTCCCTCCCTTCCCCGCAGCGCTGACCGCCGGGAAGTGTAGTCGCCGTCGCCTCTCCCGCTGCTGCTCTATAGATAAGTTTAATTTCTTTTTCAACAAAGAATGCTGTTTATTTTAAAGTAAAATAGACCCCTCTCCTCTCTCCCCCCATCTCCTCTCCTCTCTCCCCCCTCTCCTCTCCCCCCTCTCCTCTCCCCCCTCTCCTCTCCCCTCTCTCCTCTCCCCTGTCCTCTCCCCCTCTCCCCTCCCCCCCTCTCCTCTCCCCCTCACCTTCCCCCCCCTCCTCTCCCCCCTCCTCTCCCCCCTCCTCCCCCCCTCCTCCTCTCCCCCTCCTCCTCTCCCCCCTCCTCCTCTCCCCCCCCTCCTCCTCTCCCCCCTCCTCCTCTCCCCCCGTCCTCCTCTCCCCCCCTCCTCCCCCCCCTCCCCCCTCCTCTCCCCGAAGCGAAAGTGTAGTCGCCGTCGCCTCTCCCGCTGTTTGATTTCATTTATAACAAAGACATTTATTTAAAATGAGGAATGTGATTTTCATTAAGTTTGATTTTATTTATTTAAAAAAAGCTGCTGCTCTGTAGATAAGTTTATTTCCTTTTCAACAAAGAACGCTGTTTATTTTAAAGTAAAATAGACCCCTCTCCTCTCTCCCCCCCCTCTCCTCTCCTCTCTCCCCCTCTCCTCTCCCCCTCTCCTCTCCTCTCTCCCCCCTCTCCTCTCCTCTCTCCCCTCCCCTCTCCCCCCTCTCCTCTCCCCCCTCTCCTCTCCTCTCCCCCCTCCCTCCCCCTCCCCCTCCCTCCCCCCCCTTCCCCCCTCCCTTACACCCTCTCTCCTCCTCTCCTCCCCTCTCCCCCCCTCCCTCCCTCCCCACTCTCCTCTTCTCCCTCCCTCATCCCTCCCTCCCTCCCTTCCCCGCAGCGCTGACCGCCGGGAAGTGTAGTCGCCGTCGCCTCTCCCGCTGCTGCTCTATAGATAAGTATAATTTCTTTTTCAACAAAGAATGCTGTTTATTTTAAAGTAAAATAGACCCCTCTCCTCTCTCCCCCATCTCCTCTCCTCTCTCCCCCCTCTCCTCTCCCCCCTCTCCTCTCCCCCCTCTCCTCTCCCCTCTCTCCTCTCCCCTGTCCTCTCCCCCTCTCCCCTCCCCCCCTCTCCTCTCCCCCTCACCTTTCCCCCCCTCCTCTCCCCCCTCCTCTCCCCCCTCCTCCCCCCCTCCTCCTCTCCCCCTCCTCCTCTCCCCCCTCCTCCTCTCCCCCCTCCTCCTCTCCCCCCCTCCTCTCCCCCCTCCTCTCCCCCCTCCTCCCCCCCCTCCTCCTCTCCCCCTCCTCCTCTCCCCCCTCCTCCTCTCCCCCCCTCCTCCTCTCCCCCCCTCCTCCTCTCCCCCCGTCCTCCTCTCCCCCCCTCCTCCCCCCCCTCCCCCCTCCCCCCTCCTCTCCCCGAAGCGAAAGTGTAGTCGCCGTCGCCTCTCCCGCTGTTTGATTTCATTTATAACAAAGACATTTATTTAAAATGAGGAATGTGATTTTCATTAAGTTTGATTTTATTTATTTAAAAAAAGCTGCTGCTCTGTAGATAAGTTTATTTCCTTTTCAACAAAGAACGCTGTTTATTTTAAAGTAAAAACGCGGTTTTTTTCATTGGGTTTCACCCTCCCTGTTAGCGCCCGATTGGTTGGGTCTTTACGTGGGGTACAGTGATTGGCTCCACCATCCCTGTTAGCACCCGATTGGCTGGGTCTCTACCTGGGTGCAGTGATTGGCTCCACCCTCCCTGTTAGCGCCCGATTGGCTGGGTCTCTACGTGGGGTGCAGTGATTGGCTCCAACCTCACACTCGATGTGGGTGGAGCAGTTGATTTGAACTGAAACCAACTGCCGTAACCGACAGTCCACCGTGCTGCTGCTGGTTGAGGACAGGCTCCAGCATCGCTCAGGAGGGCAGTTTAATCCAAATACAGAAAGAATATTTATAGATAAGTTTCTTATCATTTCCAACAGAAAAATTACATTTATTTTAAACGGTACGAGATTTCCATTGCATTTAATTTTATTTTAAAAAATATATAAAAGACAGAGATTTCATAGATAAGTTTACTTTCTTTTTTAACAAAAGAACATTTATTTCACATAAGTTTAATTTCATTTATAACAAAGGCATAAGCTGCTGCTCTATACATAAGTTTAATTTCCTTTTCAACAAAGAGCGCTGTTTATTTTAAAGTAAAATAGACCCCTCTCCTCTCCCCCTCTCCTCTCCCCCCTCTCCTCTCCTCCCCTCCCCTCTCCTCCCCTCCCCTCCCCTCCCCTCTCCTCTCCCCCCCCTCTCCTCTCCCCCCCTCTCCTCTCCCCCCTCTCCTCTCCCCCTCTCCTCTCCCCCTCTCCTCTCCCCCCTCTCCCCTCTCCTCTCCCCCTCTCTCTCCCCCTCCCTCTCCTCTCCCCCTCCCTCTCCCCCTCTCCTAACAACCCAACAAAGAACGCTCTTTATTTTAATGTAAAATAGACCCCTCTCCTCTCTCCCCCCCTCTCCTCTCTCCCCCCCCTCTCCTCTCTCCCCCCCTCTCCTCTCTCCCCCCTCTCCTCTCCCCCCCTCTCCTCTCCCCCTCTCCTCTCCCCCCTCTCCTCTCCCCCTCTCCCCTCTCCTCTCCCCCCTCTCCTCTCCCCCCCTCCCTCTCCTCTCCCCCTCCCTCTTCCCCTCTCCTAACAACCCAACAAAGAACGCTCTTTATTTTAATGTAAAACAGACCCCTCTCCTCTCTCCCCCCCTCTCCTCTCTCCCCCCCTCTCCTCTCTCCCCCCTCTCCTCTCTCCCCCCTCTCCTCTCCCCCCCCTCTCCTCTCTCCCCCCTCTCCTCCCCCCTCTCCTCCCCCATCTCCTCTCTCCCCCCCTCTCCTCTCTCCCCCCCTCTCCTCTCTCCCCCCCTGATTTTCATTAAGTTTGATTTTATTTATTTAAAAAAAGCTGCTGCTCTATAGATAAGTTTATTTCCTTTTCAACAAAGAACGCTGTTTATTTTAAAGTAAAATAGACCCCTCTCCTCTCTCCCCCTCTCCTCTCCTATCTCCCCCTCTCCTCTCCTCTCTCCCCTCTCCTCTCCCCCCTCTCCTCTCCCCCCTCTCCTCTCCCCCCTCTCCTCTCCCCCTCTCCCCTCTCCTCTCCCCCCCTCTCCACTCCCCCTCCCCTCTCTCCTCTCCCCTCTCCTCTCCCCCCTCTCCCCTCCCCCTCTCCTCTCCCCCCTCTCCTCTCCCCCCCTCCTCTACCCACTCTCTCTCCCCCCTCCTCTCCCCCCCCTCCTCCCCCCCTCCTCCCCTCCCCCTCCTCCTCTCCCCCCTCCTCCTCTCCCCCCCCTCCTCCTCTCCCCCCTCTCCTCTTTTAACCTTTTTTCCAAGGTCTTCAGCTTGTGACGTCACAATGCTTGTGTGAGATGGTTGCTACATTGTTGCGAAAGGCTTCCCCCTCCCCTCCACAAATTCCCTCCCCCTCCCCATCCCTCCCCTTCCCCCCACCTCTACCCCCTTCCTCCCCCCCTCCTCTCCCCCCTCCTCTCCCCCACTCCTCTCACCCCTCTCCTCTCCCCCCTCTCCTCTCCCCCCCTCACCTCTCCCCCCTCTCCTCTCCCCCCTTCTCCTCTCCCCCCTCTCCTCTCCCCCCCTCTCCTCTCCCCCTCCCCTCCTCCCCCCCTTCCCCCCTCCCGTTACACCCTCTCTCCCCCTCTCCTCCTCTCTCCCCCTCCTCCCTCCCCACTCTCCTCTTCTGCCTCCTCCCTCCCTTCCCCGCAGCGCTGACCGCCGGGAAGTGGAGTCGCCAGTCGCCTCTCCCGCTGCTGCTCTATAGATAAGTTTAATTTCTTTTTCAACAAAGAATGCTGTATATTTTAAAGTAAAATAGACCCCTCTCCTCTCTCCCCCCTCTCCTCTCCTCTCTCCCCCCCTCTCCTCTCCCCCCTCTCCTCTCCCCCTCTCCTTTCCCCCCTCTCCTCTCCCCCCCTCTCCTCTCCCCCTCTCCTCTCCCCCCTCTCCTCTCCCCCCTCTCCCCTCTCCTCTCCCCCTCTCCTCTCCCCCTCTCCTCTCCCCCTCCCCTCTCTCCTCTCCCCTCTCCTCTCCCCCCTCTCCCCTCCCCCCTCTCCTCTCCCCCCTCACCTTTCCCCCCCCTCCTCTCCCCCCCTCCTCCCCCCTCCTCCTTTCCCCCCTCCTCCTCTCCCCCCTCCTCCTCCCCCCCCTCCTCCTCTCCCCCCCTCCTCCTCTCCCCCCCCTCCTCCTCTCCCCCCCCTCCTCTCCCCCCTCCTCCTCTCCCCCCTTCCTCCTCTCCCCCCCCTCCTCCTCTCCCCCCCCTCCTCTCCCGCCCCCTCCTCCTCTCCCCCCCCTCCTCCTCTCCCCCCCCCTCCTCCCCCCCCTCCTCCTCTCCCCCCCTCCCCCTCCTCCCCACCCTCCTCTCCCCCCCTCCTCTCCCTGAAGCGGAAGTGTAGTCGCCGTCGCCTCTCCCGCTGTTTGATTTCATTTATAACAAAGACATTTATTTAAAATGAGGAATGTGATTTTCATTAAGTTTGATTTTATTTATTTTAAAAAAGCTGCTGCTCTATAGATAAGTTTATTTCCTTTTCAACAAAGAACGCTGTTTATTTTAAAGTAAAATAGACCCCTCTCCTCTCTCCCCCCTCTCCTCTCCTCTCTCCCCCCTCTCCTCTCCTCTCTCCCCTCTCCTCTCCCCCCTCTCCTCTCCCCCCTCTCCTCTCCCCCTCTCCTCTCCCCCTCTCCTCTCCCCCCTCTCCCCTCTCCTCTCCCCCTCTCCTCTCCCCCCTCTCCTCTCCCCCTCCCCTCTCTCCTCTCCCCTCTCCTCCCCCTCTCCTCTCCCATCCCCCCTCTCCTCTCCCCCCTCTCCTCTCCCCCCTCCTCTCCCCCCTCTCCTCTCCCCCTCCTCCCCCTCCTCCCCCTCCTCCCCCCCCTCCTCCTCTCCCCCTCCTCCTCTCCTCCCCTCCTCCTCTCCCCCCCCTCCTCCTCTCCCCCCCTCCTCCTCTCCCCCCCCTCCTCTCCTCCCTCCCCCCCCTCCCCCCCCCTCCCCGAAGCGGGAGTGTAGTCGCCGTCGCCTCTCCCGCTGTTTGATTTATTTAACATGGGGAATGTGATTTTCATTAAGTTTGATTTTATTTATTTTTAAAAAGCTGCTGCTCTATAGATAAGTTTATTTCCTTTTAAAACAAAGAACGCTGTTTATTTTAAAGTAAAAACGCGGTTTTTTTCATTGGGTTTCACCCTCCCTGTTAGCGCCCGATTGGTTGGGTCTTTACGTGGGGTACAGTGATTGGCTCCACCTTCCCTGTTAGCGCCCGATTGGCTGGGTCTCTACGGAATGACGCAAGGAGACATCGAGAGGGAGTGAGTAGCAGAAGAGACATCGAGAGGCAGTGAGGGACAGAATGGAACAAGAGGAGCAACAATAAATAACGGAACGTGTGAGGATCAACGAGAACGGACGCAAAACAGAAAGTGACAGGTACTAAAGAACCTTTTTGAGGTTTATTTTATTTCAAGAAAAAGAGATTGCCATTTTGATCTAATGATTTTGTGTTCATTAATAAGTAGGTTTTTATTTAGAATTTAGAATTTATAAATATATACATCGTGATATTTCTATATTTTTTAGATTATGCCAAGAGGAGGGAGCAAACAATTCACAGCTTGGTCAAGGAAGGAACGACGCAAAGAGACATCGAAAGACAGTGAGGAGCAGAAGGGAACAAGAGGAGCAACAACAAATAACTGAACGTGTGAGGATCAACGAGAAAGAATGCAAAACAGAAAGTGACAGGTACTAAAGAATCTTTTTGAGGTTTATTTTATTTCAAGAAAAATAAATTGCCATTTTGATCTAATGATTTTGTGTTCATTAATAAGTAGGTTTTTATTTAGAATTTATAAATATATACATCGTGATATTTCTATATTTTTTAGATTATGCCAAGAGGAGGGAGCAAACAATTCACAGCTTGGTCAAGGAAGGAACGACACAAAGAGACATCGAAAGACAGTGAGGAGCAGAAGGGAACAAGGGGAGCAACAACAAATAACTGGACGTGTGAGGATCAATGAGAAAGAAAGCAAACAGAAAGTGACAGGTACTAAAGAAACTTTTTCTTTGAGGTTTATTTTATTTCAAGAAGAAAAATGCCATTTTGATCTAATGCTTTCGTGTTCATTAGTAAGTAGGTTTTTATTTAGAATTTATAAAAATATACATCCTGATATTTCTATACTTTCTAGATCATGCCAGGAGGAGGGAGCAAACAATTCACAGCTTGGTCAAGGAAGGAACGACGCGAGGAGACATCAAAAGGGAGTGAGGAGCAGAAGAGACATCGAGAGGCAGTGAGTGGCAGAATGGAACAAGAGGAGCAACAATAAATAACGGGACGTGTGAGGATCAACGAGAAAGAACGCAAAACAGAAAGTGACAGGTACTAAAGAACCTTTTTGAGTTTATTTTATTTCAATTTTTTAAAAATTCCCATTTTGATCTAATGATTTCGTGTTCATTGATAAGTAGGTTTTTATTTAGATTTTATAAATATCATATCATCATATCATATATCTACAGCCGGAAACAGGCCTTTTCGGCCCTCCAAGTCCGTGCCGCCCAGTGATCCCCGTACATTAACACTATTGTAGTGGGCCAAGTAGGCCAAAATAACGACAAGTAGGCAAGGTTAACAAAAGCGTGTTTACTGTATCTCTGGAACTCCAAAAGGGAATGAGAGTCATGCGGTCCTTGACCTTTATACTCCCCGGCCGAAGTCCGCCTCCTTGGCTCGACCCATTCCCGTGCCGAGGGGTCGTGAGTGGTATGGCCCGACCCTCGGGAGCCGCCACAGGACCCCCCCCAGAACCAGAGGCACGAAGCGCACCGGTGGTCGCACTAGTCGACCGAACCGTGTACGGTACCCGTCCGACGGGGGGTCTGGCGGGGGCTCAGCTGAAGGGACAACCGGGGGGGCTGGCGGGGGGCACTGCTGGAGGGACAAACGGGGGCGGAGAAGGGGGTACAAATACCGGTCGAGATGAGGGGATCGGCGGGTGCGGTGTTGGAGGCACTTGTAAAGGGGGGCGCCGCGCGGCCGAGGCTGTGCAACCCGCACCGGCTGGTCAATGTCCAAGTGCGCTGGCTTGAGGCGATTAATTGACACGGCCTCCGGTCGGCCCCCCATGTCCAACACAAAAGTTGTCTCACCGTGCTTCAGCACCTTGAAAGGGCCCTCATAAGGTCTCTGAAGCTGTGCTCGATGGGCGTCGCGGCGGAGAAAAACGTAGGCACAATCTCGAAGGGCCAATGGGACGTGCGGGTGGAACGTCCCATGGTGAGACGTAGGGACGGGTGCCAGTTTTCCCACTCGCTCACGAAGCGCTGTAGGGTGGACGAGGGACGGTTCCTGCTGCCCCGGCGATGAGGGCACGAACTCCCCGGGCACGGTGAGCGGCGACCGTAGACGAGCTCGGCTGATGACGTTGCGAGGTCCTCCTTGGGTGCCGTCCGGATGCCTAATAAGAACCACGGCAGTGCGTCCATCCAATCGGGGCCGGAGAGTCGTGCCTTCAACGCAGCCTTGAGCTGCCGGTGGAACCTCTCCACCAGGCGTTAGCCTGCGGATGGTAGGCCGTGGTGTGGTGAAGCCGAACCCCTAACAGCTCAGCCATGGCTGACCACAACTCAGAGGTGAACTGTGGTCCCCGGTCTGATGTAAGGTCCACCGGCACCCCCAAAGCGTGCGATCCAATTTGCAGCCAACGCTCGAGCACACGTGGCCGTGGACGTGTCGGGTCAATGGTATGGCCTCTGGCCACCGGGTGAACCTGTCAACCACCGTGAGGAGGTGAATAATGCCCCTCGAAGTCGGGAGGGGACCCACAATGTCCACGTGCAGGTGGTCAAAATCGGCGGTTTGGCAGGCCGATTTGCTGGAGAGGCGCCCGGACGTGGCGCTGGATCTTCGCCGTCTGGCACGCGACGCAGGTGCGGGCCCAATTGCCAACCTGCTTGCGGAGACCGTGCCACATGAACCGTGTGGCCACCAGTGCGACTGTCGTCCGGATGGATGGGTGAGCCAACCCGTGGATTACATCGAAAATCCGCCTGCGCCAGGCAGCAGGCACGATGGGGCGTGGTTGGCCCAATGACAACGTCGCACAAAATTGTCGCTCCATTGGGGCCGAGAGGGACATCCTCAAGGCGGAGGCCGGAGATGGCAGTTCGGTAGGCGGGTATCTCGTCGTCCACCAGTTGAGCCACCGCCAGGGCTGAATAGTCAATGCCAGGCGCCACATCCAAAACCACCTCGACGGCGGGGCGCGACAACGCGTCGGCCACCCGGTTTTCTTTCCCCTCCACGAAACGGATGGAGGTTGTGTACTCTGAAATGTACGCCAACTGACGCTGTTGTCGGGCGGACCACGGGTCTGCAACCTTCGTGAAGGCGAAAGTTAGTGGCTTGTGGTCCGTGAAATGCTGTGAACGGACGTCCCTCCAGAAAGTAGCGGAAGTGACGTACCGCCTGGTACAGGGCCAGGAGCTCGCGGTCAAACGCACTATACTTCTTCTGGGCGCTGGTAAGGTGTCGGCTGAAAAAGGCCAGGGGACACCAACCCCTGTCTGTCAGTTGTTCCAGCACGGCGCCGATAGCTACCTCTGATGCGTCCACTGTAAGGGCCGTCGGGGCATTTTCCCGTGGGTGGACGAGCAGCACAGCCCGAGCCAAGGCCTCCTTTGCGCCATCGAAAGCCGTCGCCGCCTCATCGGTCCACGCAATGTCCTTACGTCCGCCTGCAAGAAGATGATACAGCGGCTCCATGATGTGGGCCGCAGATGGCAAAAAACGGTGGTAAAAAGCCACCATGCCCACGAATTCCTGCAGGCCCACGTAACGAGAAGGGACGGGGAAACCGGCGGATGGCCTCAACTTTGTCCGGCAGAGGAACCGCACCCTGCGAAGCCACGCGGTGGCCGAGGAAATCGATGGTTTCCACGCCGAGCTGGCACTTGGCGATGTTGATGGCCAAGCCGTGCTCACTCAGCCTTTGAAACAGCTGTCGAAGGTGGGCACAGTGCTGCTTCCGCGAGCGGCTGGCTATCAATATGTCATCGAGGTACACAAATATGAAGTCCAGCCCACGACACACGCCATCCATCATGCGCTGAAATGCCTGCGCCGCGTTTTTGAGGCCGAATGGCATGCGCACGAACTCATACAGGCCAAACGGTGTGATGATCGCCGTCTTTGGTACGTCGTCCGGATTGACGGGGATCTGGTTGTAACCCCGCACCAGATCCACTTTGGAGAATATAGTAGCCCCGGCGAGGTGGGCGTTGAAATCCTGAAATGTGGGGTACGGGGTATCGGTCCGCCGTGGTAGCGGCGTTCAGTCGCCGATAATCCCCGCAAGGCCGCCAGCCACCGCTTGCCTTGGGGACCATGTGAAGTGGGGACGCCCATGGACTGTTCGATGGTCGAACGATCCCCAAGGATTCCATGTCGCGGAATTCCTGCCGCGCCAGACGCAATTTATCCGGCGGAAGTCGGCGCGCTCGTGCGTGGAGGGGTGGGCCGGTCGTGACGATGAAATGCACCACCCCATGCTTGGGGTTTGACGTACGAAATTGCGGCGCCGTGATGTCCGGGAATTCCGCCAGGATTCGAGCATAGGTGGATTCGACCGATGACAGCGGTCGAGCAACAGGACAGACCAACCCTAATGTAATGGGCTGCATTGTTGCACTGTGGACCAATTGCTGCCTCCTGACATCCAACCAGGAGGGGAATGCGCCCGCAAAAAGTCCGCCCCGAGCAACGGTTGTGAGACGTCGGCCACGGTGAACTGCCAAGTAAAGTGGCAAGAGCCGAAGGTGATCTTCACCGTGCGCACGCCATAGGTGCGAATGCTGGTTCCATTCGCAGCGGTGAGGGCGGAACCGCGCTTCCCAGAATGAATGTCCTGCATCGAAGGAGGCAGCCACGCTCAACTCTGCCCCGGTATCCACAAGAAAACGATTACCCGAAACCGATCCCAAGCAAAAAGGCGGTGAATCTGGCCGGCCGCCGCGGGGTCTACTGGCAGCCGGCCACAGCGTTTCCCGGATACGCGCATGGCGGGCGGCATCGTCGGGCTGCAGCACCCCAGCGCTGGTGGTAATAACACCAGTTCTTAACCAAGGTGTTGTCTGAAGCCTGCTGTCGTTGAAAAGCAGGTGCAGTACCCTGCGGCTGCCGCCGGGGGAGCCCGTGCAGGCCTCCGGGGCGCAGGTTTGACTCCTTCCACAGCCGCCCCTCCCGACCAGGCTATTTCGGGCGCGGCCGGAGTGACGCGCAGGCGTCATGACGTCATCACTGCGCGCCGCCCAAAGGGCGTCTGCACGCCTGCCGAGGGCCTGGAGATCATCAAAAGGCCCTTCACTGAGCTGCATGCGAATGTCGGACGGCAGTAAGTGGAGAAATACATAGTCGAAAAGGAGGCAAGGTTTGTGACCGTCCAGCAACGCGAGCATGTCACTAAGCAGCGCGGATGGGCGCCGGTCGCCCAGGGGAGGCATTTGGAGGATTCTTTTAGCCCGCTCCATTCTCGGAAGCCGGTAAGTTTCCAGCAATAGATCTTTTAACGCGTTGTATTTACCTTGGTCGGTAGGTCGGCGAGGAACTCGGTTACCCGCTGGACCGTGTCCTGGTCCAGGGCTCCAACCAGGTAGAAAAACCGTGTATCATCCGACCGGATGGATTTGAGCTGGAAATATACCTCAGCTTGCTGGAACCAGACGTGGGGTCGGTGGGTCCAAAAGGTAGGGAGGGCTACAGAAATTGCCTCGATAGCCGGTGTAGCGCCCCTCGGACAGCGAGGCGAAGGCTGAGCTCCATGTCTTGTCCATTTTTTCTATAATGGACCGTTCGGGGTCACCAGTGTAGTGGGCCAAGTAGGCCAAAATAACGACAAGTAGGCAAGGTTAACAAAAGCGTGTTTACTGTATCTCTGGAACTCCAAAAGGGAATGAGAGTCATGCGGTCCTTGACCTTTATACTCCCGGCCGAAGTCCGCCTCCTTGGCTCGACCCATTCCCGTGCCGAGGGGTCGTGAGTGGTATGGCCCGACCCTCGGGAGCCGCCACACTATCCTACACCCACTAGGGGACAATTTTTACATTTACCCAGCCAATTAACCTACATACCTGTACGTCTTTGGAGTGTGGGAGGAAACCGAAGATCTCGAGAAAACCCACGCAGGTCACGGGGAGAACGTACAAACTCCTTACATTGCAGCACCCGTAGTCAGGATCGAACCTGTGTCTCCGGCGCTGCATTCGCTGTAAAGCAGCAACTCTACCGCTGCGCTACCGTGCCGCCCATACATACATATATACATCCTGATATACGTAGAGAGCTGGGTAGAGCTCTTAAGGATAGCGAGTGAGGGGGTATGGGGAGAAGGCAGGAACGGGGTACTGATTGATAGTGATCAGCCATCATCGCATTGAATGGCGGTGCTGGCTCGAAGGGCTGAATGGCCTACTCCTGCACCTATTGTCTATTGTCTATTGATATTTCAATATTTTTGAGATCATGCCAAGAGGAGGGAGCAAACAATTCACAGCTTGGTCAAGGAAGGAACGACACAAAGAGACATCGAAAGACAGTGAGGAGCAGAAGGGAACAAGAGGAGCAACAACAAATAACTGGTCGTGTGAGGATCAATGAGAAAGAAAGCAAACAGAAAGTGACAGGCACTAAAGAAACATTTTTTTTGAGGTTTATTTTATTTCAAGAAGAAAAATGCCATTTTGATCTAATGCTTTCGTGTTCATTAGTAAGTAGGTTTTTATTTAGAATTTATAAAAATATACATCCTAATATTTCTATGCTTTTTGGATCATGCCAGGAGGAGGGAGCAAACAAATCACAGCTTGGTCAAGGAAGGAACGACGCGAGGAGACATCGAAAGGGAGTGAGTAGCAGAAGAGACATCGAGAGGCAGTGAGGGACAGAATGGAACAAGAGGAGCAACAATAAATGACGGAACGTGTGAGGATCAACGAGAAAGACGCCAAAACAGAAAGTGACAGGTACTAAAGAACATTTTTCTTTGAGGTTTATTTCATTTCAAGAAAAAAAATGCCATTTTGGTCTAATGCTTTCGTGTTCATTCGTAAGTAGGTTTTTATTTAGAATTTATAAAAATATACATCCTGATATTTCTATACTTTCTAGATCATGCCAGGAGGGAGCAAACAATTCACAGCTTGGTCAAGGAAGGAACGACGCGAGGAGACATCGAAAGGGAGTGAGGAGCAGAAGAGACATCGAGAGGCAGTGAGTGGCCGAATGGAACAAGAGGAGCAACAATAAATAACGGGACGTGTGAGGATCAACGAGAAAGAACGCAGAACAGAAAGTGACGGGTACTAAAGAACCTTTTTGAGGTTTATTTTATTTCAAGAAAAAAAAATTGCCATTTTGATCTAATGGTTTCGTGTTCATTAATAAGTAGGTTTTTATTTAGAGTTTATAAATATATACATCGTGATATTTCTATATATTTTTAGATTATGCCAAGAGGAGGGAGCAAACAATTCACAGCTTGGTCAAGGAAGGAACGACACAAAGAGACATCGAAAGACAGTGAGGAGCAGACGGGAACAAGAGGAGCAACAATAAATAACGGAACATATGAGGATCAACGAGAAAGAACGCAAAACAGAAAGTGACAGGTACTAAAGAACCTATTTGAGGTTTATTTTATTTCAAGAAAAGAAAATTGCCATTCGGATCTAATGATTTACGTGCTCATTAATAAGTAGGTTTTTATTTAGAATTTATTATAAATATATACATCCTGATATTTCTATACTTTCTAGATCATGCCAAGAGGAGGGAGCAAACAAGTCACAGCTTGGTCAGGAAGGAACGACGCAAAGAGACATCGACAGACAGTGAGGAGCAGAAGGGAACAAGAGGAACAACAACAAATAACTGAACGTGAAGGATCATCGAGAAAGAAAGCATAACATAGAGGGACAAGATATGCAACAACAAAAAACTGAGGGTCAACGAGAAAGTATGCATAACAGAAGGCAATAAAAGACCCAAGAAGAAAGAACTCAATGTCTCGATCATCAACGAAGAAGCAAGCAAAAGAGAAACTGACAAGTTAATAAAATAGATCTTTAATGTTCAAATTGTTATGTTTTGAGTTATTCGCATTTTTTTTACTTTAATAAATTCCTTTCCACCTGCTTAATCGTCCTCAGCGTGTGACATCTCAATGCACGCCTTTAATTGCGCTCCCTCTCCCCCTTTCCCCTTTCCCCTCCCCCACCCCATTCCCCCCTCCTCACCCACCCCTCCCCTCTCCAACCCTCCCCCCCTACCTCACCGTCCCCCCCAATTGAGATTTTTTTTTTTAACAGACAATTTATTTTAAAGAAAAAAGCAATTTCCCCAGGTCGCAATGGAAACCCTACGAGGACGGGCCCAACGGGCACACTTGTGCTAGTCTATATACCTATTAAAACTCAGATCTTGTAGGTTTGTATCAGGATTTGTGTATATATCAGTGATTCCGGCAAAACGGTAAACCGTGGCGCCACGGTTTTTGCACCACCCTTGATCACCAACCTCCCGGCTGACCGGCCGCGATATTTTCATTTAATTTGTTCGTATGTTTTTAAAGTTACAGAGGTTTTAATGTGCTGCCCCCCCCTTTTTATTGCAGTTTCTATAGGGGGCGCTGCGGTGCGGATTTAGTCTTCAGCGTGTGATGTCACAATGGACAAGCAGCTGCTATTGGGTGTCTGCTCTTTACAAATTTACATCTTTTTATTTTTAAACCTTTTTTTTCAAGGTCTTCAGCTTGTGACGTCACAATGCTTGTGCTACATTGTTGCGAAAGGCAACTGATTGTTTTTTAAAGTTGTATTTTTTATTGCAAGTCATTTAACATACACAGATCAGCATGGGTCCCCTATGCTCGTGGTGCCACTGGGGCAAGTGTCCCTTCCCCCCTCAACCCCTCCCACCCCCCTTCCCCCTCCCCTCCCCCCTCCCTCCCCACTCCCTCCAACTCCCCCCCTTCCCCCCTCCCCTCCCACCCCTTCCCCCTCCCCTCCCCACCCCCTTCCCCCCTCCCCTCCCCTCCCCCCTCCATCCCCCTCCCCTCCTCCCTCCCCCCTCCCTCCCCACCTCCCAGTTACAATGGAAACCCTACGGGGACGGGCCCAACGGGGAAAGGGGGGTACTGGGAAAAGGGGAGGTCCCCCTCCCTCCCCCCTTCACCCTCCCCTCCCCCCTCCCTACCCCTCTCCCTCCCCCCTCCCCTCCCCCCCTCCCTCCCCCTCCCCTCCTCCATCCACACCTCCCTCCTCCCTCTCTCCCCCTTCCCTCCCTCCCCTCCTCCCGGTTACAATGGAAACCCTACGAGGACGGGCCCAACGGGGAAAGAGGGGTACTGGGAAAAGGGGAGGTCCCCCTTCCTCCTCCCCTCCTCCTCCCCCTCCCCCTCCCTCCCTCCCCCCTACCCCCCTCCCTCCCCCACCCCTCCCCCTCCCTTCCTCCCTCCCTCCCCAACCCCTCCTTCCCCCCCTCCCCTCCCCCCTCCTCCCCCTCCCCTCCTCCTCCCTCCCCCTTCCCTCCCCCCACCCTCCCCCCCCTTCCCTCCACCCACCCTCCCCCTTCCCTCCCACCCACTCCCCTCCCGGTTACAATGGAAACCCTACGAGGACGGGCCCAACGGGCACACTTGTGCTAGTATACTACTAAAACTCAGATCTTGTTTATAAATGTTTTGTATCTGGGTTTGTGTATATATCAGTGATTCCGGCAAAACGGTTAACCGTGGCGCCACGGTTTTTGCACCGCCTTGATCACCAACCTCCCGGCTGACCGGCCGCGATATTTTCATTTAATTTGTTCGTATGTTTTTAAAGTAGCAGAGGGTTTAAAGCGCTGCCCCCCCCCCTTATCGAAGTTTCTATAGGGGGCGCTGCGGTGTGGATTTAGTCTTCAGCGTGTGATGTCACAATGGACAAGCAGCTGCTATTGGGTGTCTGCTCTTTACAAATTTACATCTTTTTATTTTTAACCTTTTTTTTCAAGGTCTTCAGCTTGTGACGTCACAATGCTTGTGTGAGATGGTTGCAACATTGTAGCGAAAGGCAACTGATTGTTTTTTAAAGTTGTGTTTTTTATTGCAAGTCATTTAACATACACAGATCAGCATGGGGCCCCTATGCTCATGGGCCACCGGGGCAAGTGTTTCGAAAAAAGAAAGGGGAGGTCCCCCTTCCCCCCTCCCCCTCCCCTCCCTCCCCTCCTCCCGGTTACAATGGAAACCCTACGAGGACGGGCCCAACGGGGAAAGAGGGGTACATGGAAAAGTGGAGGTCCCCCTCCCTCCCCCCTCCCCTCCCTCCCCCCTACCCCTCTCCCGCCCCCCCACCCCTCTCCCTCCCCCTCTACCCCTCTCCCTCCCAACTCCCCCCCTTCCCCCTCCCCCACTCCCCTCCCCTCCCCCCTCCCTCCCCCTCCCCCCCCACCCCCTCCCTCCCCTTCCACACCCCTCCCCTCCCTCCCCCTCCCCTCCTCCCTCCACACCTCCCTCCTACCTCCCTCCCTCTTCCCTCCCTCCCCTCCTCCCGGTTACAATGGAAACCCTACGAGGACGGGCCCAACGGGGAAAGAGGGGTACTGGGAAAAGGGGAGGTCCCCCTCCCTCCCCCCTTCCCCCTCCCCTCCCTCCCCCTCCCCTACTCCCTCCACACCTCCCTCCTACCTCCCTCCCTCTTCCCTCCCTCCCCTCCTCCCGGTTACAATGGAAACCCTACGAGGACGGGCCCAACGGGGAAAGAGGGGTACTGGGAAAAGGGGAGGTCCCCCTCCCTCCCCCCTTCCCCCTCCCCTCCCCCTCCCTCCCCCTCCCCCCCTACCCCTCTCCCTCCCCCCTCCCCTCCCTTCCCCCCTCCCCTCCCCACCTCCCTCCCCCTCCCCTCCTCCATCCACACCTCCCTCC
>NW_027602727.1:0-29166 GCF_053455715.1 Rhinoraja longicauda | reverse complement strand
ATTACGGGGTCCGCAAGCTTGCCCTTAACTTCGGCGATAGCTGGTTTACATGGGGGTTCGTCATCGCCGATGTTTCCCAGCCGCTGATGGGCGTCGACTTCCTGCGGGCACATTCCATGCTCGTGGATGTCAGGCGGCAGCGCCTGGTGCACTCCAGCACGCTAGGACCGGTCTCCCCAAACGTCGGACCCCTGTCGTCCGTGGATGTGACGTACGTGCGCATCCTGGCGGATTTCCCGGACATTGTTCAAACCCACTTCTGCTCCTCCGCTCCCAAGCACGGGGTGCAGCATCAGATCCTCACCACCGGGCTACCCGTGCACGCCCGAGCGCGGCGTCTCGCTCCAGACAAGCTCCGCCTAGCTTGAGAGGAGTTTCGTCAGATGGAGTCAATGGGCATCGTGCGCCCCTCCGATAGCCCGTGGGCGTCACCACTCCACTTGGTCCCTAAGGCGGACGGGGGTTGGCGCCCATGTGGGGACTATTGGCGCTTGAATGACGCGACCGTTGCCGACAGGTACCCGGTCCCGCACATCCAGGACTTTAATGCCCACCTGGTCGGAGCATCTGTGTTCTCCAAGGTGGACCTTGTGCGCGGGTATAATCAAATCCCGGTCCACCCCAACGACATCCCCAAGACTCCGTTCGGGCTGTTCGAGTTTTTACGGATGCCGTTCGGTTTGAAGAACGCCGCACAGGCCTTCCATCGGCTTATGGACTGTGTGTGCCGTGGCCTAGACTTTGTGTTTGTTTACATGGACGACGTACTCTTGGCCAGCCGCTCGAGGCAGGAGCACTGCACCCACCTCCGCCAGCTGTGTCAATGCCTCAGCAAGTATGGGTTGTCCATCAACACGTCCAAGTGCCGTTTTGAAGTGACGGCCATCGATTTCCTCGGCCATCGGGTGACCCCACAAGGGGTGGTACCTCTTCCGGACAGGGTCAACGCTGTCCGCCGGTTCCCCCGACCGACCACTGTCAAGGGTCTGCAGGATATATATGATATATGATATGATCTGATATGATATGAAGCCGCTCACCTTTGCGTTCGCCAAGGTTTCGGATCCGTGGTCTGCGCGGCAACAGAGGCAACTGGCGTACGTGTCTGAGTACACCACCTCAATACGTTTCGTGGAGGGCAAAAGCAACAGGGTGGCCGACACCCTGTCTAGACCCGCGGTCCACGCCGTCCTACAAATGGCCGGGGGGATCGACTATTCCCCCCTAGCAGCCGCACAGCTGGGGGACGAGGAGATGGCTGCCTATCGCACGGCCGTGTGGGGCCTGCAGCTGGAGGACATTGTCTGTGGCCCAGGGGACACAACGCTGTTGTGCGACACCTCCACTGGCCTGCCGCGGCCCATCGTCCCCGTCGTCTGGTGGCGCAGGGTAGTCGAGGTGCTCCAGGGGCTGTCTCATCCCTCCATTCGGGCGACGGTGGCCCTCGTAGCCTCCCGCTTCATGTGGCACGGGCTGCGTAAGCAGGTCGCACACTGGGCACGCACCTGCATCCCGTGCCAGACCGCTACGATCCAACGACACGTGCGTGCGCCTCTGCAGGAGTTTGGTGTCCCTCGACAGCGGTTCGACCACATTCATGTGGACATCGTGGGGCCGCTGCCACCGTCCCGGGGCATGACCCACCTCTTCACCGTGGTCGATCGCTTCACGAGGTGGCCGGAGGCCATTCCGCTGGCGGACACCTCGACGGCCACCTGCGCGCGGGCCTTGGCGGCGCACTGGATCGCCCGGTTCGGGGTGCCACTGGACATTACATCCGACCGGGGGCCGCAGTTCACTTCGGAACTGTGGTCGGCCATGGCACGCCTCTTGGGTGTACGCCTACACCACACTACGGCGTACCAACCACAGGCGAACGGGTTGGTGGAACGCTTTCACCGCCAGCTGAAGGCTGCCCTGAAGGCTCGGCTCACGGACCCAGACTGGGTGGACGCCCTGTCGTGGGTTTTGCTTGGGATATGCACCGCACCCAAAGAGGACTTGGCCTCCTCCTCCGCCAGGTTGGTGTACGGGGCCCCCTTGACGGTTCCCGGGGAGTTCATCCCACAGCACAGGGTCAAGGGGAGCAGCCTTCGAATGCCCTGCAACGTCTTCGTCAGACGGTGGGCAGGCTGGCACCTGTGCCCACGTCACGTCATGGCACCTTCCATCCGCACGTCCCTGCCGCTCTGGAGGACTGCCAGTTTGTGTTCCTGCGCGGGGACGCTCATCGGTCACCTCTCCAGCGGGGGTCCTGCAACACGGCTCGGCCACATTTGTTCTGGACATGGGGGGTCGCAGCGAGAATGTTTCGGTCGCACGGCTGAAGCCGGCACACGTGGACATTGATCGGCCGGTGCCGGTTGCGCAGCCCCGCCCGCGCGGTCGGCCCCCGTCCACGTTACCCCCGCCAGTGTCTGCTACGTCCCCTCCACCTGTCGCTCGGCCGCCGGTCCCTGCGCCAGTCGTGGTACACACCCGGGCTGGTCGCCTCGTGCGCCCTCCTGTCCGCTTTGTACCTCCGGTTCTTGGGGGGGGGGGGGGGTCCTGTGGCGGTACCTGGGGATCAGGCCACTCCTTGGGTCAGTCCCCTCGTCACTTGATGGACAGGCGTAAGGGGTTAAAGGTCAGCCCGTTGGGAGGCGTGGTTCATCCCTAGGTGGACTACACTGAGCAGGAGCTCACAGCCTAATAAAGACCGTTAACTAAACCTGCCTGGCATCCTGCCTTTTCTCTGGCCTCCCTCCGCCAGGCCACTACAACTTATATATATATCTTTTTTAAAGATAAAAAGAAAAAAAAAAAAAAAAAACAAATGTACCCCCCTAAACTAAAATAAACAAACAAACAAAAAAACCCCCAAAACAATACAGAATCTGGGCTGCAAAAAAAAATTCAACAGTTTAGACCCCTGTTTGTCGTTAAATCTGTTCCACCAAATAAAGGTAAAAAATTATTATAACGGCTGGAGAGGGAACAACTTATATTGTGTGAAAATATTGAATAAAGATTCCCCAAGTCCTATCAAATTTAATCGAGGGTTCAACAATATCAGCAGCAGCAGCATCAGTAGCAGCAGCAGCACCAAGCTGTGTTGCTTGGGTAGTATTGTGTGGAGATAGTAAGGAGTAAGACATGTGTGATCTCCCGGACAAGTTTCGATCGCCTAGCTTGGGGTCGGAGAGGAATTTCCCGGATTTTTTTTCCCAAATTGGCCTGGGTTTTTTATCCGGTTTTTCGCCTCTCCCAGGAGATCACTCAGTTCTTTTGGGTGGGCGGTTGGAACGGTTGGAGCAGCGGCCGGGCGGTAGGTTTAGAAACCGAGCACGGGGCTTTGTTTGGGGAGTATGAGTGCCAGGGCAGTTTATTGTTCTGGGTGTCGGATGTGGGGAATCAGGGAGTCTGATAGTCTTCCAGACATCCACATCTGCGCCAGGTGTGACGAGATGGGGCTCCTAAGGGACCGTATTAGGAACCTGGAGCGGCAGATTGATGACCTCCGTCTGGTCAGGGAGAGTGAGGAGGTTATAGAGAGGAGTTATAGAGAGGTGGTCACTCCTAGACCACGGGAGGTCGACAAGTGGGTCACGGTTAGGGGGGGGGCAAGGAGCAGAGGCAGGGACTAGAGAGTACCCCAGTCGATAGGAAAAATGGCAGTGCGTGCAGACGCAGCGGCCCCACGCTCTCCCGATTTTTCGAGTGTTTTTAATGTTTTTTCAAGTTCGTCATGTTTGTCACTTCAACAACTCTGGACAGTCAGCAATAGACAGTATAGTCGTGAGTTCTTGCTGGACAAGAAAACAACATCATCAACACTGGACGCTACGCTTGCAGAGGAACTTAGCGGCCTCAGAATACTCTGCCTGGCCTCGACCTCGGCCTCGAGTGCTGCCCCCCCCCCGGCTGGAAAGGAGACGCCGCAGGTGGTGTGAGAGGAAGCAGAAGAGGGGTAAGCGAGGAGGCATCCGGGCTAGGCTAGCGGCTAGCCCACACAGACCGGCTATTCCCAGCATGCTAATGGCTAATGTACGCTCACTGGACAATAAAATGGACACTATAAGACTTCTCCGGTCGACCCAGCGTGAGGTGAGGGAATGCTGTGTTTACGTTTTTACGGAAACATGGCTTAATGACAACATCCCGGACTCCGCTGTTCAGCTCGAGCGGCTAACATGCTACCGATCGGACAGAGCTACGGTTAGCGGGGGGAAGACTCGCGGCGGCGGCGGTGTGATTGTTTACATCAGTGATGCTTGGTGTCGGGACGCTGTGTTGGTCTACAAACACTGTTAACCGCTGGCGGAGTTTATGGTTGTGAAGTGCCGGCCTTTCTACCTCCCGAGGGAGCTAACAGCTATCCTGTTAGTCGCTGTTTACATCCCTCCCAGTTCCAACAACAAGGACAGAGAGGAGGCACTCTGTGATCTGTACCGGGCCATCTCTGAGCAGCAGACAGCACCCCCAGATGGCTTTCTCATCGTAGCTGGGGACTTCAACCATGCTAACCTAAAAACTGTCATGCCCAAAGTATACCAGCATGTTGATTTCCCAACACGAGAAAACAACACCTTGGACCTTGTCTACACGACCATCAAAGGAGCATACAAGGCTTCCCCCCTCCCCCACATCGGCCTCTCTGATCACCTCACCGTTCTGCTGAAACCGGCATACAGACCCCGGGTGAAAGTCACCAAACCGGTGTGGTCAGAGGACAGCACAGCTGCACTCCAAAACTGCTTTGAGACTACAGACTGGGACATGTTCAAGCAGGCAGCAACATACAACAACACAACCAACATCCAGGAATACACAGAGACAGTTAGAGGCTACATCACCAAATGCATTGACGATGTGACCCACACCAGAGCCATCACCATCCGGGCTAACCAGAAGCCATGGCTGACAGGGAAGGTCCATGGGCTGCTGAGGGTCCGCAACGCTGCCTTCAGAGAGGGCAATCCAGCCGGTCTCAGAGCAGCCAGGGCCAACCTTTCCAGTGGCATCAGGAAAGCCAAACAACACTACACCCGGCGCATCACAGCCCACTTCAGTGACAGCAGAGACACACGGAGCCTGTGGAAGGGTATTAGGACTATCACGGACTACAAACCCTTACCACAGACCTGTGACAGTGACACCTCTCTCTTGAACGACCTCAACGGCTTCTTCGCACGCTTTGAAGCACAGAGCAACACACCTGCGCAGAAAACAACTCCCCCCCCCAACGACCAGGCTATTTGTCTGTCTCCAGGCAGTGTGAGGAGCACACTGTTAAGGATTAACACCCGGAAAGCTTCTGGACCTGACAACATTCCTGGTCGTGTGCTAAAAGACTGCGCAGCTGAGCTCACAGATGTCCTCACAGACATCTTCAACATTTCCCTGAGCCAGGCTGTTGTTCCCTTGTGCTTCAAAGAAACCACCATCATACCTGTGCCCAAGAAGTCTTCTCCATCCTGCTTCAACGACTACCGCCCTGTAGCGCTGACTTCAACCATCATGAAGTGCTTCGAGAGGCTGGTCATGAAGCAGATCAGATCCAACCTCCCCCCCTCCCTGGACCCGTTTCAGTTTGCATATCGAGCTAAGCGGTCCACTGAGGATGCCATCTCCTCTGCTCTACACCCAGCCCTCACCCACTTGGACACTAAAAACTCATATGTTAGGATGCTGTTCATAGACTTTAGCTCAGCATTCAACACCATCATCCCCCAGCAGCTGGTTTGTAAACTAACAAATCTGGGCCTCAGCCCCCTTCTCTGCAACTGGCTGCTGGACTTCCTCACTGCCAGACCCCAGTCCGTACGGGTCGGCAGCAACACATCGGACACCATCACGCTGAGTACGGGTGCCCCACAAGGATGTGTGCTAAGCCCCCTGCTCTTCACCTTGCTGACCCACGACTGCACACCCACCTACAGCTCCAACCACTTCGTCAAGTTTGCGGATGACACAACAGTGGTGGGTCTCATCAGCAACAACGACGAGACCCACTACAGGAAGGAGGTGGACCAGCTGGCCGCGTAGTGCACAGACAACAATCTCTTCCTGAATGTGGAGAAAACAAAGGAGATTGTTGTCGACTTCAGGAGAACGCACACCCAACACCCCCACCCACTGACCATCAATGGTGCTGCTGTGGAGCAGGTGAGCAGCACCAAATTCCTGGGGGTGAACATCACCGAGGATCTCTCCTGGAGCAACAACATCACGTCCATCGCCAAGAAAGCCCAGCAGCGCCTCTACTTCCTCCGCAAACTGAAGAGAGCGGCAGCCCCCACACCCATCATGTACACTTTTTACCGAGGCGCCATCGAGAGCATCGTCAGCAGCTGCATCACTGTGTGGTTCGGCAGTTGCACAGCCTCCAGCCGCAAGACCCTGCAGCGCATAGTGAACACTGCTGAGAGGATCACTGGCGCCTCACTCCCAACACTCCTGGTCCTTTACACCACCCGCCTCACCCGCAAAGCATTGAGCATTGTGGGTGACCCCTCCCACCCCTCCAACAGCCTCTTCACCCTCCTGCCTTCAGGGAGAAGGTTTCGCAGCCTGAGGTCAAGCACCACCCGACTAAAGAACAGTTTTTTCCACCAGGCTGTCAGGATGCTGAACTCTCTCCCCTCCCTTCCTCCTCTCTCCCCTGCCCCTATTGGACCTGGACTTTAACACCCCACACACATGCACATCCAGCACCAGACACTTAAAAAAAAATTTTTTAACGCATTTGAAGTGACTATATTTTATATTTTATGTTGATTGTTGTTTGCTGTGCCTTTTTAATTTTAACTTAGTTTTATGCACTTTGTTCCTCGGGATTGTGGGAAACGGTATTTCGATTTTCTGTCTGTGTAAACTGGCTGAGGATTGACAATAAAATTGACTTTGACTTTGACTTGACAGTGGATGTACCCCTTGGCAATAAATACTCCTGTTTAGGTGTTGTTGGGGAGTACAGCCTACCTGGGGGCAGCGACGGCGCCCGGGCCTCTGGCACGGAGTCCGGCCCTGTTGCTCAGAAGGGTAGGGAAAGGAAGAGGAGAGCGATAGTAATAGGGGACTCTATAGTGAGGGGGTCAGATAGGCGATTCTGTGGACGCAGTCGGGAGACCCGGATGGTGGTTTGCCTCCCTGGTGCCGGTGTCCGGGATGTGTCTGAGCGTGTCCAGGATATCCTGAAAGGGGAGGGAGAGGAGCCAGAGGTCGTGGTACATATAGGTACCAACAATATAGGTAGGATAAGGGAAGAGGTCCTGAAAGGAGAATTTAGGGGGCTAGGGAGAGAGTTTAAAAAAAAGGACTTCCAAAGCGATAATCTCAGGCTTACTGCCTGTGCCACGCGGTAGTGAGAATAGGAATGGAGTGAGGTGGAGGATAAATACGTGGCTGAGGGACTGGTGCAGGGAGCAGGGATTCAAGTTTCTGGATCATTGGGACCTCTTCTGGGGGAAGTATGACCTGTACAAAAAGGACGGGTTGCATCTGAACCTGAGGGGAACCAATATCCTGGCGGGGAGATTTGCTAAGGTAATTGCGGAGACTTTAAACTAGTACGGTTGGGGGAGGGACTCAAACACAGATAGCTAATAGGCAGTGTGTGAGGCAGGAGGCAGAAAAGGGAAACACTCAGACCCAATACCCAAACACTCAGACCTAATTTTGAGGAGTGAAATTATGAGGATTAAAGAAGAGGAGGTACGGACACTTTTGAAAAATATAAAAGTGGATAAGTCTCCAGGTCCTGATAAGATATTCCCTAGGACATTGAGGGAAGTTAGTGCAGAAATAGCAGGGGCTATGACGGAAATATTTCAAACGTCATTAGAAACGGGGATGGTGCCGGAAGATTGGCGCATTGCGCATGTTGTGCCTTTGTTTAAAAAAGGTTCTAAAAGTAAACCTAGCAATTATAGACCTGTTAGTTTGACGTCTGTGGTGGGAAAATTAATGGAAAAGATACTTAGGGACAATATATATAATTATATGGATAAACAAGGCCTGATTAGAAACAGTCAACATGGATTTGTGCCTGGAAGGTCATGTTTGACTAATCTTCTTGAATTTTTTGAAGAGGTTACCAGGGAAATTGATAAGGGCCAGGCTGTGGATGTTGTCTATATGGACTTCAGTAAGGCATTTGACAAGGTTCCACATGGAAGGTTGATTAAGAAGGTTAAATCGTTGGGTATTAATAGTGAGGTTGCAAGATGGATTCAACAATGGCTGAATGGGAGATACCAGAGGGTAATGGTTGACAACTGTATGTCAGGTTGGAGGCCAGTGTCTAGTGGAGTACCCCAAGGATCTGTGTTGGGTCCACTGTTGTTTGTCATTTACATTAATGATCTGGATGATGGTGTGGCAAATTGGATTAGTAAATATGCAGATGATACTAAGATAGGTGGTATAGTTTATAATGAAGTAGAGTTTCAAAGTCTACAGAGAGACTTGGGCTTTTTGGAAGGGTGGGCTGAAAGATGGCAGATGGAGTTTAATGCTGATAAGTGTGAGGTGCTGCATTTTGGTAGGACAAATCAAAATAGGACGTACAGGGTAAATGGTAGGGAATTGAGGAATGCAGTGGAACAGAAGGATCTGGGAATAACTGTGCATTGTTCCCTGAAGGTGGAATCTCATGTGGATAGGGTGGTGAAGAAGGCGTTTGGTATGCTTGCCTTTATAAATCAGAGCATTGAATATAGAAGTTGGGATGTAATGTTAAAATTGTACAGGGCATTGGTGAGGCCGAATCTGGAGTATGGTGTGCAGTTCTGGTCGCCAAATTATAGGAAGGATGTCGACAAAATGGAGAGGGTACAGAGGAGATTTACTAGAATGTTGCCTGGGTTTCAGCACTTAAGCTACAGAGAGAGGTTGAACAGGTTGGGTCTTTATTCTTTGGAGCGTAGAAGGTTGAGGGGGGACTTGATAGAGGTTTTTATAATTTTAAGAGGGACGGACAGAGTTGACGTGGGTAGGCTTTTCCCCTTGAGAGTTGGGAAGATTCCAACAAGGGGACATACCTTTAGAATTGAGGGACAAAAGTTTAGGGGTAACATGAGGGGTAACTTCTTTACTCAGAGGGTGGTGGCTGTATGGAATGGGCTTCCGGTGGATGTGGTGGAGGCAGGCTCGATTTTATTATTTAAGAGTAAATTGGATAGGTATATGGATGAGAGGGGATTGGAGGGTTATGGTCTGAGAGCAGGTAGATGAGACTAGGTCAGAGAGAGTGGTCGGCGTGGACTGGTAGGGCCGAACGGGCCTGTTTCCGTGCTGTAGTTATATGGTTATATGGTTATATGGAGTGTGGTGTGAGGATTAGAATCTTTCCATTTAAATAAAATAGATCTTCTGGCAATTTCTTTCCAATACTTCTTTCCAATTCTTTCCAATACTTTTCCAAAAGTGGGCAAGACCAAAACATATGAGTCAGCGAAGCCACCTCAGACTTACATCTATCACAAGTAGGATTTATATGACCATAAATACGCGCTAACTTATCTTTTGACATATGTGCACTGTGAACCACTTTAAATTGTATCAGAGCGTGTCTTGCACACATTGAAGAGGTATTGACTAATTGAAGAATCCTCTCCCATTTCTCTATAGGTAAAGACATTTTAAGTTCTCTTTCCCAATCATTCTTAATTTTATCAGATGTGCCTACTTGTAATTTCAAAATCAGCTCATAGATAGCCGATATTAAACCTTTCTGATATGGATTCAAGTGTAAAAAATTCTGTAATTTCAGTTTGATGTGATAACGGAAAAGAGGGTAAAGTAGCCTTCAAAAAATGACTAATTTGCAAATACCTATAAAAATGTGAATTAGGCAAATTATATTTATTGGACAGTTGTTCAAAAGACAAAACAACCGTCTAAAAACAAATCACAAAAAGATACTAATCCCTTCCTCTTCCATAACAGAAAGGCTTGATCAATACTGGAGGGTTGAAAGAAAAAATTAGATATGATAGGACTGAATAAGATAAAATTATTAAATGCAAAAAACTTACGAAATTGAAACCATATTCGCAATGTGTGTCTTATTATTGGGTTAATCGTATATTTATTCAATCTCGTAATTGTAAAAGGTAACGAGGCCCCTAGGATAGAAGTCAATGATAACCCCTGCATAGATTCACGTTCAAGATTTATCCATCCTGGACATTGGGTATCCTCTAAATCTTTGGCCCAAAATGTTAAATAACGAGCATTAACTGCCCAATAATAAAATCTAAGGTTCGGCAATGCCAAACCACCATCTTTTTTAAATTTCTGTAAGTATTTTTTACTTAGTCTGGGATTTTTAATCTGCCATATATATGAAGAAATTTTTGAATCAATAATATCAAAAAAAGATTTAGAAATAAAAATAGGTATCATCTGAAATAAATATAAAAATGTAGGTAGAATAATCATTTTAAAGCACTGATTCGGCCAATTAGGGATAAGGACATTGGTGACCATTTAGTAAACTGTTGTCTGACATGGTCAATTAAGGGCGTAACATTGGCTTTAAATAGGTCCTTGAGTTTCTTGGTAATCTTGATACCTAAATAAGTAAAACAGTCAGTAGTCAATCTAAATGGAAACTGTCCATAATTCGAAATTTGATTGTTTAATGGAAAAAGCTCACTCTTACTAAGATTTAATTTATAACCAGAAAAACTACTAAATTGATTAAGTAAAGCTATTACTGCAGGAATAGATTTCTCTGGATTAGAAATATATAATAACAGATCATCTGCGTAGAGAGATAGCTTATATGTCTTATTCCCACGGACAACGCCAAAAATATTGGGGGATTCCCTAAGAGCAATAGCCAAAGGTTCCAAAGCAATATCAAACAATAAAGGGCTTAAAGGACAGCCCTGTTTAGTACCTCGATAGAGCCTAAAGAAAGGGAATCTGTGATTATTGGTGAGTACAGAGTACAGAAGTATATGATATATCAACTTGATCCAAGAGATAAATTTTGGACTAATCTTAAATTTTTCCAGTGTATTGAATAAGTATTCCCATTCCACTCTGTCAAATGCCTTCTCAGCATCAAGTGAAATGACACATTCTGGAATTTTATTTGAAGCAATGTATACAATATTCATTAATCTCCTAACGTTAAAGTATGAATAACGATTTTTAATAAAACCTGTCTGATCTTCAGAAATAATTTGCGGTAAAATGTTTTCCAATCCCATAGCTAATATTTTTGAAAGAATTTTAGAATCTACATTTAACAATGATATAGGTTTATATGATGCCACTTCAGTAGGATCTTTATCTTTTTTAAGAATTAAAGAGATAGATGCTTCATAAAAGGATTGTGGTAATTTATTCATTAAAAGGGCTTCTTTAAAAACTTTGCATAGCCAGGTGGACAGTAAACTTGAAAAATATTTAAAGAATTCCACGGTATACCCGTCTAAACCGGGAGCTTTACCAGAGTTCATCGAGAGGATTGCTTTCTGTATTTCTTCCTCTGTGATGGGTTCATCGAACAACAAAGACTCATTATGTGATAAATTTGGCAAATTCAATTTCTTTAAAAACTCATGCATTATATTGGAATCAGTAGGAAATTCTGATTGATATAGCAAGGTATAAAATACTTGAAAGGATTTATTAATTTCATCATGATCTACTGTCAGAGTACCATCTCGTTTACTAACTTTAATAATCTGACGTTTGGCTGAAACAGCTTTCAACTGATTGGAAAGTAATTTGCCAGATTTATCACCATGACTTTGACTTTTGGTTTCAAGTAGTTGATTCTCAATCGGTGATACTAATAACAAATCATGTCTCATTTGAAGTTCAACTCTATTCTTATAAAGCTTTGAACTAGGAGCTTTTGAATATATTTTATCAATTTCTTTAATCTCATCAGCCAATATTCGTATTTCATTTTTAATTTGTTTTTTTAATCCCGCGGAGTATGAAATAATTTGTCCACGAATATATGCCTTAAAAGCATCCCAGACTACCCCATTGGATATTTCTTCAGTAGAGTTTGTTGAAAAGAAAAAGGCAATCTGTTCTTTAATAAAGTTAACAAAATTCAAATCTTGAAGCAAAGTAGTGTTAAATCGCCATTATTTAGCACTAGAATTTAAATCAGATAGTTTGATTGATAGTTTCAATGGTGCATGATCAGAGATGGCAATTGCATCATACTCACACACAGTAACTGACGAAACTAACCGGGAGTCTATCATAAAGTAGTCAATCCTGGAGTAACTATGATATACATGAGAAAAAAAAGAAAATTCTTTATCATTTGGGTGTAAGAATCTCCAAACTTCTAACATTCCAGAATCAAGTAAAAAAGAATGAATAAAACTAGCGGATTTATTTGGGAGTGCTTGATTAGATACAGATCTATCCATCGGAGGATTCAAACAACAGTTAAATTCTCCACCCATTATCAAAATATGTTCGTTTAGATTAGGAAAGGATGCAACTAACTGTTTAAAAAACTCAGGGTGATCAATATTAGGTGCATAAACATTCACCATAACAACTTTTTGGTTATGAAGTAAACCAGTAATCATCAAAAATCTACCATATGGATCAGAAATTGTTTCATAATGAACAAACAAAATTGAGGTTATTTTCTTAAACAAAATTGAGGAGTCAATTTACCGGCGGCACGGTGGCGCAACGGTAGAGTTGCTGCCTTACAGCGAAATGCAGCACCGGAGACTCGGGTTCGATCCTGACTATGGGCGCCGTCTGTACGGAGTTTGTGCGTTCTCCCCGTGACCTGCGTGGGTTTTCTCTGAGATCTTCGGTTTCCTCCCACACTCCAAAGACGTACAGGTATGTAGGTTAATTGACTGGTTAAAATGTAAAAATTGTCCCTAGTGTGTGTAGGATAGTGTTAATGTGCGGGGATCACTGTGCGGCGCGGACTTGGTGGGCCGAAAGGGCCTGTTTCCGCCCTGTATCTCTAAATCTAAAAAAATCTAAATCTAAAAATAGAAACTCCTTTCACTTTTGCCTGTGAATTTGAACGGAACTGCTGTCCTCTCCAAAACTTTAAAAAAAGTTGATTATCTTCCTTCCTCACATGAGTTTCCTGAACAAAGATAATCTGAGCATTTAGTCTACGAAAAACGTTAAATATTTTTTTCCTCTTAATAGGATGGTTCAAACCATTAGCATTCCATGAGATAAGATTAATAACTTTATCCATATTGCTTGTAAAAATCATATGGAATGTAAAGGGTTAGCTTCGTAGACCACAGTAATTCATGAGTGGGGTACCGCAAGGCTCGGAGTTGGGACCGCAGCTATTTATAATATACATCAATGACTTGGATGAAGGGATTAAAAGTACCATTAGCAAATTTGCCGATGATACAAAGCTAGGTGGCAGTGTGAACTGTGAGAAAGATGCTATGAGGTTGCAGGGTGACTTGGACAGGTTGTGTGAGTGGGCGGATGCATGGCAGATGCAGTTTAATGTAGATAAGTGCGAGGTTATCCACTTTGGTGGTAAGAATAGGAAGGCAGATTATTATTTGAATGGTGTCAAGTTAGGAAAAGGGGACGTACAACGTGATCTGGGTGTCTTAGTGCATCAGTCACTGAAAGGAAGCATGCAGGTACAGCAGGCAGTGAAGAAAGCCAATGGAATGTTGGCCTTCATAACAAGAGGAGTTGAGTATAGGAGCAAAGAGGTCCTTCTGCAGTTGTACAGGGCCCTAGTGAGACCGCACCTGGAGTACTGTGTGCAGTTTTGGTCTCCAAATTTGAGGAAGGATATTCTTGCTATTGAGGGCGTGCAGCGTAGGTTTATTATGTTAATTCCCGGAATGGCGGGACTGTCATATGTTGAAAGACTGGAGCGACTAGGTTTCTATACACTGGAATTTAGAAGGATGAGAGGGGATCTTATCAAAACGTATAAGATTATTAAGGGGTTGGACATGTTAGAGGCAGGAAACATGTTCCCAATGTTGGGGGAGTCCAGAACCAGGGGCCACAGTTTAAGAATAAGGGGTAGGCCATTTAGAACAGAGATGAGGAAAAACTTTTTTAGTCAGAGAGTTGTGAATCTGTGGAATTCTCTGCCTCAGAGGGCAGTGGAGGCCAATTCTCTGAATGCATTCAAGAGAGAGCTGGATAGAGCTCTTAAGGATAGCGGAGTCAGGGGGTATGGGGAGAAAGCAGGAACCGGGTACTGATTGAGAATGATCAGCCATGATCACATTGAATGGCGGTGCTGGCTCGAAGGGCCGAATGGCCTACTCCTGCACCTATTGTCTATTGTCTATTGAGACCGGAAGGAAAAGAATCTAATGCGGAATCGGAAGTTACGACATTTCAAACATTTTTGTAGTTCTAATACAGCCCAGAAAGAAAAAACGAAACTAAAAGTAAAAGTCCTGCCCCCCCCCCCACCCACGCAAAGCCCGAAACTGACCAGTAGGCAGTCAGTACGCTACCTAAACACTCCCCTAACCCCACCTCTCTAGCAACAGATCCATAAGTAGAGGAAAGGTATATTTACCACTCAATAGTCAAAACAAATTAATATTATGGGTAGAAAATACATGAAAAATGTGAAGAACAAGGACAGCTCAGTATTGTTTTCCAAAAAGAAAACCATTCGAAAGACATTTCTAAAAAGGCAAATCTTACAAAATAAAATCTAAAAAGGTTGTAATGTTATAAAAAAAAATCAGTTACCGAAATAAATTCTTACTTATTCTGAAAAACCCAAAAGCGGGTCATTAAAAATAAAAAACAATATCTTAAAAATCTTAAAGGTTAAAGTATGATACTGTCATATTAATATTCCGAAAAATACCAATATCTTAAAAAATTTAAAAGTTAAGGTATGATACCATCATGTTAATGTTAAAAAAATAAAAAAATAAATAACTCATCAGGTTAAATTCTTAATTATTTACAAAGTCAAACAATTATAAAAAGGATAACTATAATAATGAGAGAAAGAAGAAACTAAAATATAAAATCATAATAAAGATCCAAGAATGAAAAAGCATTATGGTGTCAAATTACAAACAAGAGTTCTTGGATTGTAACTCAAACTGGCTGTCAGCAGCTCCTTGTCACAGCTCGGGGGGTGGGACACAGTGAACACTGCCCACTCCCAGTCACAGCAATGCCGGGAGCAATGTATAAACTAATCGATAAACTATAAATTCAGTCAGTAGCGGCAGAGAAAACAATATAAAGTTTATGCAGGGCCTTGATAATCCCCCAGAAAGCAGGAAGCATCTTGTGGGTTGTTGAAGAACTGAATAGTACCATCAGGGAGTTGTATTCACAATCTGGCTGGATAGGTCAGGGAAGGGCATAGATGCTTCTTAAATAACTCAGACATTACCTTATAGAAAGGCAGTCTTAGTCTCATAAGTTCATGGCTGTAGTCAGGTAAAATACGAAACTTGCAATCTTGGAATTCGATCATGCCCAATCTTCTTGGTGATCGGAGGGTATTTTCCTTCATCTGCAGAAAGTGGAACCGAACAATCAAATGTCTCGGTTTGTCTCCGAGACCGGGTTTTTTCCCGATGCGGTGCGCACTATCCAAAATCGGCAGATCTCCAAACTGCTCGGCACCGAAAATCTCCTTGAGAATTCTAGAAACATATTTAATAGAATCATCACCTTCCCGACCTTCAGGCAGACCAACAATTCCCAGATTCTGCCGACGGCTTCTATTTTCCAGATCCATATTTTTAATCTTGTAATGTTCGAGCGTTCGGGAATTTCAGGTCATTTTCCGTTCCAATGCAGCAATCTTCACATGTCTTTCCTGACCCAAGGTTAACAAATGAGCAATTTGCTCGCGAGACTCGGCTTGTAACACACTCAGGTTGTTTTCAACTTCTTTCATCAATGCTTCCAAGCCGCAGAATCTTTTATCCAGTTTATCACTCGGTTTTGCTATTGCTTCTAAAGTACTGGGATCAGATGCTGTGCCTTCACCACGATCTTTTTTTGGAGAAACTTTTTTACCTCTTGTCTCCATCCTTTGTAAGGTTAAAATGTATAAAAGTGTTGTCAACACTTTTAAACAAAGTTATACCGTGTCTTGAAATCAAGTAATATTGAAAGAGTGGTAAAAAAGGGTTAAAAGTTAAGGGAGCAAGCAATATGCAACCTTACTACATGCTGCCACTAGAGAGATCCCCAAACTCTACCTCCGCTACATCGACGACTGCATTGGTGCTACCTCTTGTACCCATGCAGAACTCACTGACTTCATACACTTCACCACTAATTTCCATCCTGCTCTTAAATATACCTGGACCATCTCCGACATCTCCCTCCCGTTTCTGGACCTCACCATCTCCATCACAAGAGACAGACTAGTGACTGACATCTACTATAAACCCACTGACTCCCACAGCTATCTGGACTACACTTCTTCCCACCCGGTCTCCTGCAAAAAGTCTATCCCCTACTCCCAACTCCTCCATCTACGCCGCATCTGCGCCCGGGATGAGATGTCCTCATTCTTCAGGACGAGGACAAGGTTAATCACATCGCTTCCCCACTTCCATTATAGATGAGGCTCTCACTAGGGTCTCTTCTACATCCCGCAGCTCCGCTCTTGCTCCCCCTCCCCCCACTCGCAACAAGGACAGAATCCCCCTCGTTCTCACCTTCCACCCCACCAGCCAGCGTATCTAACAAATCATCCGCCAACATTTCCTTCACCGACAACGGGACCCCACCACTGGCCATATCTTCCCATCCCCTCCCCTCACCTTTCTGTGTTCCGCAGACCGTTCCCTCCGTAACTCCCTGGTCCACTCGTCCCTTCCTACCCAAACCACCCCATCCCCGGGCACTTTCCCCTGCAACCGCACGAGATGCAACACCTGTCCCTTTACCTCCCCCCTCATCTCCATCCAAGGACCCAAACAGTCTTTCCAGGTGAGACAGAGGTTCACCTGCACCTCCTCCAACCTCATCTATTGTATCTACTGTTCCAGATGTCAACCTCTCTACATCGGCGAGACCAAACGCAGGCTCGGCGATCGCTTCGCTCAACACCTGCGCTCGGTCCGCCTTAACCAACCTGATCTCCCGGTGGCTGAGCACTTCAACTCCCCCTCCCACTCGCAGTCTGACCTTTCTGTCATGGGCCTCCTCCAGTGCCATAATGAGGCCCACCGGAAATTGGAGGAACAGCACCTCATATTTCGCTTGGGCAGCTTGCAGCCCAGTGGTATGAACATTGACTTCTCCAACTTTAGATAGTTCCTCTGTCCCTCTCTTCCCCTCCCCCTTCCCAGTTCTCCCTCTATCTTCCTGTCTCCACCTATATCCTTCCTTTGTCCCGCCCCCCTGACATCAGTCTAAAGAAGGGTCTCGACCCGAAGCGTCACCCATTCCTTCTCTACTAGATGCTGCCTGACCTGCTGAGTTACACCAACACTCTGTGATACCTTCAATACACAAAGCACCGTCGGTCTGGCGCACAAAGGTTGAAACACTACTGGCCACAACGATATGGGCGTTAATCACAGCACTATGGGGGTACACACAGCACTATGGGGGTACACACAGCACTATGGGGGTACACACAGCACTATGGGGGTACACACAGCACTATGGGGGTACACACAGCACTATGGGGGTACACACAGCACTATGGGGGTACACACAGCACTATGGGGGTACACACAGCACTATGGGGGTACACACAGCACTATGGGGGTACACACAGCACTATGGGGTACACACAGCACTATGGGGGTACACACAGCACTATGGGGGTACACACAGCACTATGGGGTACACACAGCACTATGGGGGTACACACAGCACTATGGGGGTACACACAGAACTATGGGGGTACACACAGAACTATGGGGGTACACGCAGCACTATGGGTGTGCACACAGCACTATGGGGTACACACAGCACTATGGGGGTACACACAGCACTATGGGGGTACACACAGCACTATGGGGGTACACACAGCACTATGGGGGTACACACAGCACTATGGGGGTACACACAGCACTATGGGGGTACACACAGCACTATGGGGGTACACACAGCACTATGGGGTTACACACAGCACTACGGGTCACAGACTGTTCGGGCACGATTCTCGTGTCACAGGATAGTTTGCAGGAAGGGTGAAGGGATGGTTCTGAGTGGATGGGTGGAGATGCCGGTCTGAAGGTGAAGGGAACTGGTCCTGTGTTTGCCCTCTGGATGGCACCAGTGGGTTTATCTGCACTAAAGACCAAAGATACTAGAGGCTCAAGATAGAAGGTATCACAAAATGCTGGAGTAACTCAGCAGGTCAGGCAGCATCTAGTAGAGAGGGAATGGGTGACGTTTCGGGTCGAGACCCTTCTTCAAACTGATGTCAGGGGCAGGACAAAGGAAGGATATAGGTGGAGACAGGAAGATAGAGGGAGAACTGGGAAGGGGGAGGGGAAGAGAGGGACAGAGGAACTATCTAAAGTTGGAGAAGTCGATGTTCATACCACTGGGCTGCAAGCTGCCCAAGCGAAATATGAGGTGCTGTTCCTCCAATTTGCGGTGGGCCTCACTATGGCACTGGAGGAGGCCCATGACAGAAAGGTCAGATTGGGAGTGGGAGGGGGAGTTGAAGTGCTCAGCCACTGGGAGATCAGGTTGGTTAAGGCGGACTGAGCGCACGTGATCATGGAGAATGTTGGGAGGGGGGCAGGACAGAGGGAGAGTGACGCTAGACATGTGTGACACTGCACATGTGTGACGCTGCACATGTGTGACACTGCACATGTGTGACGCTGCACATGTGTGACACTGCACATGTGTGACGCTGCACATGTGTGACACTGCACATGTGTGACGCTGCACATGTGTGACGCTGCACATGTGTGATGTTGCACATTTGTTTGGTGTCAAATTTTCCAAGCTGTATTTGCTTCAGCTTTCTTTATAACATTTCCATTGTAGATATTAAATGAAAACGATCGCCCACTTCAGAAGCTGAACGGCTGTAATAAAACCCAGATAGAGCAAGGCAGATTGTAGATAGATGGGGAGTTTGCCCCAGTTTCTGTACAGCTCACTTCTGAGAGCAGTTGTATTGTTTTTTCTCTCTTGAACCCAAGTTGTTTAGTTTAGATTTTTAGTTTAGAGGTACAGAATGGACACAGGCCCTTCGGCCCATCGGGTCCGCGCTGACCAGCAGTCCCCGCTCATTAACACTATCCTACACACACCAGGGACAAATTTTACATTTACCAAGCCAATTAACCTACATAGAAACATAGAAAATAGGTGCAGGAGTAGGCCATTCGGCCCTTTGAGCCTGCACCGCCATTCAATATGGTCATGGCTGATCATCCAACTCAGTATCCTGTACATGCCTTCTGTCCATACCCCCTGATCCCTTTAGCCACAAGGGCCACATCTAACTCCCTTTTAAATATAGCCAATGAACTGGCCTCAACTACCTTCTGTGGCAGAGAATTCCACAGATTCACCACTCTCTGTGTGAAAAAAAACTTTCTCATCCTGCTCCTAAAAGACTTGCCCCTTATCCTTAAACTGTGACCCCTGGTTCTGGACTTCCCCAACATCGGGAACAATCTTCCTGCATCTAGCCTGTCCAACCCCTTAAGAATTATGTAATTTTCTATAAGATCCCCCATCAATCTTCTAAATTCCAGCGAGTACAAGCCCAGTCTATCCAGTCTTTCTTCATATGAAAGTCCTTCCATGCCAGGAATCAATCTGGTGAACCTTCTCTGTACTCCCTCTATGGCGAGAATGTCTTTCCTCAGATTAAGAGACCAAAACTGTACGCAATACTCCAGGTGTGGTCTCACCAATGCCCTGTACAACTGCAGCAGAACCTCCCTGCTCCTATACTCAAATCCCCTCGCTATGAATGCCAACATACCATTCGCTTTCTTCACTGCCTGCTGCACCTGCATGCCTACTTTCAATGACTGGTGTACCACGACACCCAGGTCTCGTTGCATCTCCCCTTCTCCTAATCGGCCACCATTCAGACAATAGTCTGCTTTCCTGTTCTTGCCACCAAAGTGGATAACCTCACATTTATCCACATTATACTGCATCTGCCATGCATTTGCCCACTCACCTAACCTATCCAAGTCACGTTGCAGCCTCCTAGCATCCTCCTCACAGCTAACACTGCCCCCCAGCTTCGTGTCATCCGCAAACTTGGAGATGTTGCATTCAATTCCCTCGTCCAAATCATTAATATATATTGTAAGTAGCTGGGGTCCCAGCACTGAACCTTGCGGTACCCCACTAGTCACTGCCTGCCATTCTGAAAAGGACCCGTTTATTCCTACTCTTTGCTTCCTGTCTGCCAGCCAGTTCTCTATCCACATCAATACTGAACCCACAATACCGTGTGCTTTAAGTTTGCATACTAATCTCTTATGTGGGACCTTGTCGAAAGCCTTCTGGAAGTCCAGATATAACACATCCACTGGTTCTCCCTGTAAGGGGTTTCTGCGCTGAGCTTTCGCCCGACCTAAGGTCCCCGTGCCTTGCTCTGATCCCTTGACCAGGCCGTGCACACTGGTTCCCCGTGAGCGGTTCGACCCACTCACCCCTTACGGTTCTAGACAGTGGGCTTAGATGCAGGAGCTCTTATAGCGCAGAAAAAATTCAACCAGACCAGATTTTAAAACCAGGGTTTAAATGAAAAAGGCTTTTATTCAGCACTTGGGACTATTGTCCATGAATACTTATACAGTTCTATAATACATGTCTATGAAACACATACCGAATCACACGAATACTTATAACTATGAATCATAAAACACACACAGTTCTATAAGACATATACACGAATACCTTTTACTTATGAATTCTTAAACACAGTTCTGCAAGACACATACACGACTAAGATGGGGAACGCACAACGCATCGCAACCTTGAACACATATTTTAGTACACACCCAACGTTTATTCACAACCACCCTCCCCTCTACACTAAACTATGTCCAGGATATGGAGGATTTGGAATGCATGCTCACCATGGGGCTATTACTGGGGTTACTGGCTGTTCGTTTGGCAGTATTTCTCCTCGAGTTGCGTGCCTGTTCCTCTCTCTTGCATCCGTTTTTCTTGCCTGTCTTTTCTTCCTCCTGCATTCGTTTCCTTGCCTGCTTGCGTTTCTTGCAGGTTTTCTTCTAGCTTCAGCTTCTTCCTCCAGTATTTCTTCTTTTTTAAAACCCAAAAGTAGTGGCCAGTTATACTGTTTCTGACCCGTCCTATCTCCCGCCAGATCTTGGAATCTCTTTGTTCAAAAAGATATGTATGAGGTTTTCTTCTGATCTGCGCTTATGTTCGGGGATACCGGGGATGGCCAGAAGGTGTAAATTGGGATTTCATTGTGAGGTGATGGGTGTTAACTGGTTTCCCATCACCTACCAGGTAGTTTTCTATGGGCTATTGTGCCCCCTCACTGAGATGAACTGTTTAGGTCGGCTTGGGGCATTGTGAGTATGCTGATGTCAGCGCCCCAGTGTCTGGACTCCGACCTGGTTTCGTAGGTTTCTGCATGGCCAATACCCATCCTTTGTTCTGGCCGTAGCTTTGCAGAAACCTAGAGACTGGGTTGTAAGGTTTTTACTTTTTGTGGCTGGTCACGAGGTCCTGCGGCCATTTTAGGACCCACGGATTGTGACATCCTTTGTTAATCTGACCGCAGCCTTTCTCCGCTATCAGCCCCAGTCTCTCGTTTAAAATGTCCAAACTGCAGCTCTTTGGTATTGTGTTGCTTTCCAAATGAGGGAAAACTTCTCAAATCTTACACCTTACAATTAAATTTTCACGGATTTTTTCAATCAAAACTTAATAAAATCTATCCAATCAATACATTGAAAATATTTTGCCCAAACATTGATAGCAATGGCAGACTTTGTTCAATGTTTCATAACTTCTTACAACAGAGAAGTCCGTTCAGCCCATTGAGTCCGGCTCGAAGGGCCGAATGGCCTACTCCTGCATCTATTTTCTATTGAGTCCATGCCAGCTCCCAGTACATTGCCATCAATCCCATTATTCAGTAATTTCATTGTAACCTACTTCCACCACTTGCTGGAAAACCGCACAGTCATGGGGAGTTCGTGTAAACTCACACGGATAACACTGGAGGCCAGTACATCGTAAGTGTGTCTGTGACAGAAATATTACTATGCTGCCACTTAATTTCAGACACAGGTTTGAACAGGCGGTGACCTCTACAGACCCGCTGGTACACAGAGGGACTGAAGCAACCCCATGGGTCCTGTGCTCTGCAGAACTGGACTGACTGCCCAGCAGTGAGTGGAGGATATATGGGATGTAATGCAGGAGTCAGGGGAACAGACACTGACTGTAACTGTGTAGGGGGAATGTACAAGGGGGGAACACTGGAGTTTAAGGACGGCACAGTGTGACATGGTACATAAAGAACTGAACACAGACAGGAAAGTTATTATTATTATTATTATTATTACTTTATTGCCATTGTAGTGGTGCTTACAATGAAATCCAGGTGCACTGCCTGAGCGGAGCTCAATTGTACAAGATAAAAAATAACAATACATAACAGTAAAAGGTTTTTTTAAATATGTTGATATAATCAGGTGCACATACTGTGACACATACACACAGATTCACACATGCGTACACATTAAGCCTATGTATGCACCTTATCAGAATATAAGATACTGCATTCAGAAGGTCATTGTCAGAATATAAGATATGGCAGCAGCAGATGTCCACCTTCACTGTGAAACTTGACACTAGATATGGCACGTGTAATAAAAATTATAAATGAATATATCAGTATTGCACGGAGCCAGGTATTGTGCAGTATAAATGTTGTCTATGGGGGGGGGGGGGGTGTGCTTTCAGTGCAGAGTTCCGTTTAGTAATGGCCTTAGGGTAGAAATTGTTTGTTGGTCTTGTGGTGTGCGCTTTAATGGACCTTTAGCGCTCTCCTGAGGGCAGAAGGGCAAACAAGTGATGGACGGGGTGAGATGGGTCCTTTAGGATGCAGGATGCCTTCTACAGGCAACAGGAGCTGTAGATGTCTTCCAGGGCAGGCAAACGTGTGTTGGTGATCTTCTGGGCTGTGTTGATGACTCTCTGCAGAGCCTTCTTGTCGGCCACAGAGCTGTTGCCGTACCACACCAGGATCCCATGTGTCAGGACACTCTCAATGGAGCAGCGTAGAAGGACACGAGCAGCTGTTGTGGCAGGTTGACTTTCCTGAGTGTTCTTAGGAAGTGAAGCCGCTGTTGTGCCTTCTTAACCAGAGAGTTTATTTTGGTTGACCACGTGAGATCTTCTGAGATATGGGTGCCCAGGAACCTGAAACTGGAGACTCTATCCACTCTTTTTCCATTTACGTGCTGTGTGGGGTGGTCATCCTGCTTCTTCCTGGTCGATGATGAGATCTTTTGTTTTTTTGGTGTTGAGTGCCAAGTTATTTTCTGAGCACCAGCCTGTTAGCCTCTGTACCTCCTAGTGAAAGGAATGTCCTGAGATTCATTTCAAAATTAATTAAAATTAAAAGAGAAACATTACGCTCAACCTCTGTCTTTCTCTGGGAGATCTTATTTTGTATTTGTGTTCAATTACCATCTTTTCCTCATTTTCTGAGTTACCATTTCTCCTCTTCCCTGACCTTCACTCTCAGATCCTGTCACTTTCATCTCAAGGATTCTGTTACGTCCATGAGATTCCCCCACCCTGCCATTCCATAGTTTAATCTCCCATCCACTGCCCTACTTGTCCCGGCTGCTCGTATTCTGCTGTCACTTCGGCTCAGGTACAGCTCCTCCCTGTACAGTTCAGTGGCAGCTTACTCAGCATTCTAACAGCAATGACCATTGATTTGTACCCACAGGAAGGGACTTTCACTTGGATCGATGGATCTCCATTGAAACACCCACAATGGGGTACAGCACAACCCAACAATCTCAAAGGCCTTGAAGACTGTGTACTAACAAATTATTTCCGTAAGTGTAACTATGACAGAAATGTAGAAATGAAGAACTGTTGATGCTGGTTAATACTCAAAAGGTCACAAAGTGCTGGATAATTCAGTGGGTCAAGCAACACTTTGAGAGAACGTAGATTGGTGAAGTTTGGGATCAAAACCAATTTTCAGATTAGAAAAAGACAGAAAATCGTGCAGAGGAGGTCATTAGGCCCTTCGGGTCAGCACCACCTTCATTGTGATCACAGCTGATCATCCACAATCAGTAACCTGTGCCTGCCTTCTCCCTGTAACCCTTGATTCCTCGAGCCCCTAGAACTCTATCTAACTCTCTTTTAAATTCATCCAATGAATTGGCCTCCACTGCCTTCTGTGGCAGAGAATTCCACAAATTCACAACTCTCTGGGCACAACCTGTATCAGGTCCCTACAGTGATGTTCGATCAGGTTCAAGTCCGGGCTCTGGCTGGGCCACTCAAGGACATTCAGGCTTGTCACGAAGCCACCCCTGCGTTGTCTTGGCTGTGTGCTTAGGGTCATTGTCCTGTTGGAAGATGAAACTCCGCCCCAGTCTAATGTCCAGAATGCTCTGTAGCAGGTTTTCATCAAGGATCTCTGAACTTTGCTCTGTTCATCTTTCCCTCGATCCTGACGAGTCCCAGTTCGTGCCGCTGAAAAACATCCCCACAGCATGATGCTGCCACACCATGCTGCACCGTAGGTATGGTATTGGTCAGATGATGAGCGGTGCCTAGTCTCCTCCAGACATCCAGGCCAAAGAGTTCAATCTTGGTTTCCTCAGACCAGAGAATCTTCTTTACGTGCCATTTGGCAAACTCCAAGTGGGCTGTCATGTGCCTTTTACTGAGGAGTGGCTTCCGTCTGGTCACTATCATAAAGGCCTGATTGGTGGAGTGCTGCAGATATAGTTGTCCTTCTGGAAGGTTCTCCCATCTTTACAGAGGAACTCTGGAGCTCTGTCAGAATGACCACCGGGTTCTTAGTTACCTCCCTGACCAAGGCCCTTCTCCCCCGATTGCTCAGTGTGGCCGGGCGGCCAGCTCTGTGAAGAGTCCTGGTAGTTTCAAAGTTCTTCCATTTAAGAATGACGGAGGCCACTGTGCTCTTCAGGACCTGCAATGCTGCAGAAATTGTTTTATACCCTTCCCCAGATCTGTATCTTGACACAATCCTGTGTTGGAGGTCTACATACAATTCCTTCGTCTTCATGGCTTGCTTTTTGCTCTGACATGTACTGTCAACTGTGGGACCTTATATAGACAGGTGTATGCCTTTCCATATCATGTCCAATCAATTTAATTTACCACTGGTGGGCTCCAATCAAGTTTAGAAACATCTCAAGGACAATCAATGGAAACAGGATGAACCTAAGCTCAATTTTGAGTGTCAAAGCAAAGGTCTGAATACTTATGTAAATGTGATATTTCAGTTATTTCTTTTTAATTACTTTGCAAAAATTTCTAAATGGCACATCTGTAGAATGTGGCAACGTCAACAATTCTCTGCAATTTCTTGTGGTTGTGGATGGAGTAGTTCCCAAACCATCCTCTGATGCATCCCGATAAAATGCTTTCTATGGCACATCTGTAGAAGTTGGTGAGAGTTGTTGGGGACATGCTGAACTTCCGAAGTCTTCTTAGGAAGTAAAGATGTTGGTCTGCTTTCAAGGCCAATGCCTTGATATGGCTGGTCCAGGGCGTTTTTGGTGACATTTCCTTATATTGTCTTTTCATTTCTGACCTTTTCCCAATTATCTGTACATCAAATCCCCCCTCCCACTCACCAGTACCTCCTATCACTTGCCGAGTTTGCCCTCCCCCCCCCCCCCCACCTCTCTTCCAGCTTTCTTCGCCCAAACTATAATCATTCTGAAGAAGGGTCCCAACCCACAATGCCACCCACCCGTGTTCTCCAGAGATGCTGCCCGACCCACGGAGTCACTCCCAACTTATTGTGTCTTGATACAGAAGGAATGGGTGACGTTTCGGGTCGAGACCCTTCTTCAAACTGATCAGTCTGAAGAAGGGTCTCGACCCGAAATGTCACCCATTCCATCTCTCCAAGATACTGCCTGACCTGCTGAGTTACTCCAGCATTTTGTGATACCTTCGATTTGTACCAGCATCTGCTGTTATTTTCCTACACAACGTGTCTTGATAAAGAGGATTATTCTGGTTGTCATTTTAGTTATGTGAGAATGGGTTACTCGTTTGCAATGTAATTTAATACGTGTATTTATTGTAATAAATTCACTTGCAGCTGGGATAATCATTAAAAAATGTGATGTTTTTATTGAACCCAAGTTATGCTTGATCAGGTCTCTGGTGCAGGAAGAAACGGAGGTCCTTGATACCTTCCTGGTGGAGGATTGAGTGAGGTGTAGAGGGACTGGAAGTCCACGGTGAAGATGAGCCAATGGAGGCTAGGAAATTGAAAGTAATTTAAAGAGTTGCAGGGTGTGTGAAGTGTGTTGGACGTAGGTGGGCAGGGACTGGACGGGGGGGGGGGGGGCAGGAGGGAATCAAGGTAGTGTTGAGATGTTCGGTTGGGTGAAGCTGGCAAAGATGATGAGTCTGCCGGGGTAGTCCCGTGTGTGGCTATTGGGGAGAGATTGAAGCAAGCAGTAGGAGGCTGGGGAACAATAACGCTGTGGAGGGGAGATCGCCAATGAGATCAGAAACAGTTTGCCAGATGATATTTACTGGAAGTTAATTTCAGACATGGTACCAACAGTCCTGTTGTTACACAGAGGGGTGAACCAACCCCATGGGTCCTGTGCTCTGCAGAACTGGACTGACTGCCCAGCAGTGAGTGGAGGATATATGGGATGTAATGCTGGAGTCAGGGGAACAGACACTGACTGTAACTGTGCAGGAGGAATGTACAAGGGGGGGAACACTGGAGTTAGAGGGAGATACAGTGAGATACAACACATAAAGAAAGAACTGAACACAGACAGGAAAGTGAAAGGAATGTCCTGAGATTCATTTCAAAGTGAATTAAATGCAGGAACATTCTGCTCAACCTCTGTATATCCGGTTGGAGTGGACATGCTGTCCTGTGAGACGTTCCATGACACTGTTTGACAAAAGACTGAGAGGCAGTGGAGCAGTGAACTGGTCACAAAACAGAGTGGCCATGAAGATCCAACAGGCTGGGGTTTGTTCTCCACAAGAGAGAAGATTGAGGGGTGACCAGCCAGGGGCCGATCCCACTGTGAAGGATTTGTAGGGGGATGTCGAGAGGATGTTTCCTCGAGTGTGAAACTAGATTTACTGGTCGTAAATGTAAAATAGCCACCGATAAATCAAAGTGAGCAGAGGGACAATCTTCTTGGCTTGGGCGTTGCGGGCAGGTGGAGATCAGGAGCAGGTAACCGAGGTAGAGAGCACAGATGTACTGAAGGCAGAGATAGATGGAGAAAGGAACAGACGGAGGTGTTGATGGGGTCGGTTGAAGGGATGGGGGAGGCTGGTGTTGAGCAGCAACAGTAGCACGGATCCATGGGCCGAGTGGTCTGTTTCTGCACTCCACGTGCAAGGGAACACCCTAACTCTACACACATTGGGTGTAACATTACAGATATCGCAATGTGCACTGGTGTACAATCCCCAGATTTAAACATGACATCGGTTGCAGAGGTTCCAGCTCCAGAGATCCCAGACTCTGCTCCCGTTGTGTGAGGTCCATGCAATGGGGAGGGCTGGGTTTATCTCTGACTGCACAGGCGTGTTGTCCAGCCCACACAGGGAGCTCCAGCCCAGGATGAGCCCAGTCACTTCAGTCTGGGACAGTCCAAACGCCCGTGAATATTGGGGGCTTCAGGTTTCAGCCACACACACACGACTGTACCTGGCACCTCCACAGGAAGCGACTCCCTTTATTTACAAGGCAAACGCACCGATCAAGAGCCAGGGAGTGTTCATGGCTCACAGACTGCCTCAAATAGATGGAACATTAGACAAACGGAAAACATGTAATACTGGAAACACTCAGCAGGTCAGGCAGCATCTGTGGGGAGTGGAACAGATATAACATTTCCACCAACAACCTCCCTGTTTCCTCTCCACACATGCCACCTGACCTATTGAGTATTTCCATCATTTTCTTTCAGATATTTTGCATCTGCAGCATTTTGATTGTGGACTAACAGGTAAATGCTTTTCTCTTTTTCTGCTTCTAGCTGATGGAACATGGAATGATACAGAATGTGGCAATGGTCATGGTTTTGTTTGTTCCTACAATCTGCTCGTCAATTAGAAAACTCCAGAATGGTCCACTCAACCTCCCAGCAGTGGATCCAGTGCTTTGATTTCTTTGTAGTCGCTCTCACTGTCTGTGGTGACTGTACTCACTTAGCTTCTCAGCCAATAATAAAGAGACCTGCATCATGAGCTGTGTGTTTGGTGCCGGGTGTCGGGCAATGTCCCCATGGTTCTGGCAGTATTAACAGGTGTCGGGACATGACGTGAAGGAAATCAAGTCAAGCCTTGCCCAACTCTGCAGTCAATGCGCTGATGGAGAGTGTGACAATAGACAATAGGTGAAGGAGTAGGCCATTCGGCCCTTCGAGCCAGCACCGCCATTCAATGTGATCATGGCTGATCATTCTCAATCAGTACCCCGTTCGTGCCTTCTCCCCATACCCCCTGACTCCGCTATCCTTAAGAGCTCTATCTAGCTCTCTCTTGAATGCATTCAGAGAATTGGCCTCCACTGCCTCTGAGGCAGAGAATTCCACAGATTCACAACTCTCTGACTCAAAACGTTTTTCCTCATCTCCGTTCTAAATGGCCTACCCCTTATTCTTAAACTGTACCCCTTTGTCCTGGACTCCCCCAACATTGGGAACATGTTTCCTGCCTCTAACGTGTCCAACCCCTTAATAATCTTATACGTTTCGATAAGATCTCCTCTCATCCTTCTAAATTCCAGTGTATACAAGCCTAGTCGCTCCAGTCAACATATGACAGCCCTGCCATTCTGGGAATTAACCTAGTAAACCTACGCTGCATGTACTCAATAGCAAGAATATCCTTCCTCAAATTTGGAGACCAAAACTGCACACAGTACTCCAGATGCGGTCTCACTAGGGCTCTGTACAACTGGAGAAGGACCTTTTTGCTCCTATACTCAACTCCTCTTGTTATGAATGCTAACATTCCATTGGC
>NW_027602726.1:0-29192 GCF_053455715.1 Rhinoraja longicauda | reverse complement strand
GGGGGGGGGGGGGGGGGTTTCAATTTGTGTTTGGGTCTGTGTTTGTGTTTGTGTTTGGGTCTGTGTTTGTGTTTGCATTTGGGTCTCCCCCCCTCTCCCTCTCCCCAGCAATAAAAAACAGACGTCACCCTAATTGTGTGTGTGTGTGTGCGTGTGTGTGTGCGTGTGTGTGTGTGTGTGTGTGTGTGTGTGTGCGTGTGTGTGTGTGTGTGTGTGTGTGTGCGTGTGTGTGTGTGTGTGTGTGTGTGTGTGTGAGCTGACTGACTTACCCCAGTCTAGTAGACACTCCGACACTCCAGCAGTTGTGACCAAGCTTGCGATGGCCGTCTTTTATCTGCCTGCCTGCCTGCCTGCCACCCGCGCCAACCTAAAGGGCCCAAACACTTGTCTTACACTCAGCCCATAACAGATATTGATTAACCCCGTACATACATACATACTTATACGGAACAGGGATAAAGAATAAACAGGTGTCGTGCGTGTGTGTGCGCGCGCGTTATAAACAAGTGCTGTCTGTGAAAAAATCTTAATTGGTGTACGGTTCCTCCTGACATCCACCCACCCACCCACTGATCGATCAATCAATCAATCAATCTTTGATTAATTCTTATTATTAATAATATAAATTATTATTACTATAGTATTATTATTGTATTTACTACCCCCGGCATCGCATTAGGATGACTTTTCAGGCTGCTGCAATGTTAAATGCAGTGATCGCCTTGCATTAAAGAAATATTGCAACACCCTGCGATGTGAAATGCAATAATAATCCTGCAAAACCTCTCAAATGTTAAACGTGACTAATGCATCGTATTAGGATAACTTTGCAGGCTACTGCAATGTTAAATGCAGTGATGGCCTTGCATTAAAGTCATCTAGCGACCCCCCATGGATGTTATATGCATTAAATTAATTGCAATAATTTTGCAAAACCTCTCAAATGTTAAATGCAACAAATGCATCGCATTAGGATGACTTTTCTGGCTGCTGCAATGTTAAATGCAGTGATCGCCTTGCATTAAAGAAATATTGCAACACCCTGCGATGTGAAATGCAATAATAATCCTGCAAAACCTCTCAAATGTTAAATGCGACTAAAGCATCGTATTAGGATAACTTTGCAGGCTGCTGCATTGTTAAATGCAGCGCTGGCGTTGCATTAAAGCAATATTGCAACCCCCTGGGATGTTAAATGCAATAAAATTAATTGCAATAATTTTGCAAAACCTCTCAAATGTTAAATGCAATTAATGCAACGCATTAGAACAACTTTGCAGGCTCCTGCAATGTTAAATGCAGCGCAGGCCTTGCATTAAAGCAAAATTGCAGCTGTTCTGGGGTATTAAACGCATTAAAATCATTGTAATAATCATGCAAAATCTCTCAAATGTTCAATGCAACTAATGCATGGTACCATTAAAATCTTTATTGGTGTACGGTTCCCCCTGACATCCATCCACCCACCCACCGATCAATCAATCAATCAATCTTTGATTAATTCTTATTATTATTAATAATATAAATTATTATTACTATAGTATTATTATTGTATTTACTACCCCCGGCACGTAGCGGAACCTCCAGGGCAGGGAGGAGACTATCCTGCATGTGGAAGTGCTTCTGGGAAGTGTGTCTGATGTGTGTGGGTCTGTGTGTGTCTGTGTGTGTGTGGGTGTGTGTGTGGGTGTGTGTGTGGGTGTGTGTTTGGGTCTGTGTTTGGGTCTGTGTTTGGATCTGTGTTTGGGTCTGTGTTTGAGTCTGTGTTTGAGTCTGTGTTTGGGTTTGTGTTTGGGTTTGTGTTTGGGTCTGTGTTTGGATCTGTGTTTGGGTCTGTGTTTGGGTTTGTGTTTGGGTTTGTGTTTGGGTCTGTGTTTGGATCTGTGTTTGGGTCTGTGTTTGAGTCTGTGTTTGGGTTTGTGTTTGGGTTTGTCTTTGGGTTTGTGTTTGAGTCTGTTTGTGTTTGTGTTTGGGTTTGTGTTTGGGTTTGTGTTTGAGTCTGTTTGTGTTTGTGTTTGGGTCTGTGTTTGGGTTTGTGTTTGGGTTTGTGTTTGTGTTTGGGTTTGTGTTTGTGTTTCTGTTTGGGTTTGTGTTTGGGTTTGTGTTTGGGTCTGTTTGTGTTTGTGTTTGGGTCTGTGTTTGGGTTTGTGTTTGGGTTTGTGTTTGTGTTTGGGTTTGTGTTTGTGTTTCTGTTTGGGTTTGTGTTTGGGTTTGTGTTTGGGTCTGTTTGGGTTTGTGTTTGTGTTTGGGTTTGTGTTTGTGTTTGGGTCTGTTTGGGTTTGTGTTTGGGTTTGTGTTTGGGTTTGTGTTTGGGTTTGTGTTTGGGTCTGTGTTTGTGTTTGTGTTTGGGTCTCCCCCCTCTCCCCCCCCTCTCTCTCTCCCCCAGCTCTCTCTCTCTCTCTCTCTCTCCCCCCCCAGCTCTATCTCTCCCCCCCTCTCTCTCTCCCCCAGCAATAAAAAACAGGCGTCACCCTAATTGTGTGCGTGTGTGTGTGTGTGTGTGTGTGTGTGTGTATGTGAGAGCTGACTGACTTACCCCAGTCTAGTAGACACTCCGACACTCCAGCAGTTGTGACCAAGCTTGCGATGGCCGTCTTTTATCTGCCTGCCTGCCTGCCTGCCACCCGCGCCAACCTGAAGGGCCCAAACACTTGTCTTACACTCAGCCCATAACAGATATTGATTAACCCCGTACATACATACATACTTATACGGAACAGGGATAAAGAATAAACAGGTGTTGTGCGTGTGTGTGCGCGCGCGTTATAAACAAGTGCTGTCTGTGAAAAAATCTTTATTGGTGTACGGTTCCTCCTGACATCCACCCACCCACCCACCGATCGATCAATCAATCAATCAATCTTTGATTAATTCTTATTATTAATAATATAAATTATTATTACTATAGTATTATTATTGTATTTACTACCCCCGGCATCGCATTAGGATGACTTTTCAGGCTGCTGCAATGTTAAATGCAGTGATCGCCTTGCATTAAAGAAATATTGCAACACCCTGCGATGTGAAATGCAATAATAATCCTGCAAAACCTCTCAAATGTTAAACGTGACTAATGCATCGTGTTAGGATAACTTTGCAGGCTACTGCAATGTTAAATGCAGTGATGGCCTTGCATTAAAGTCATCTAGCGACCCCCCATGGATGTTATATGCATTAAATTAATTGTAATAATCCTGCAAAACCTCTCAAATGTTAAATGCAACAAATGCATCATATTAGGATGACTTTGCAGGCTGCTGCATTGTTAAATGCAGCGCTGGCGTTGCATTAAAGCAATATTGCAACCCCCTGGGATGTTAAATGCAATAAAATTAATTGCAATAATTTTGCAAAACCTCTCAAATGTTAAATGCAATTAATGCAACGCATTAGAACAACTTTGCAGGCTCCTGCAATGTTAAATGCAGCGCAGGCCTTGCATTAAAGCAAAATTGCAGCTGTTCTGGGGTATTAAACGCATTAAAATCATTGTAATAATCCTGCAAAATCTCTCAAATGCTCAATGCAACTAATGCATGGTACCATTAAAATCTTTATTGGTGTACGGTTCCCCCTGACATCCATCCACCCACCTACCGATCGATCAATCAATCAATCTTTGATTAATTCTTATTATTATTAATAATATAAATTATTATTACTATAGTATTATTATTGTATTTACTACCCCCGGCATCGCATTAGGATGACTTTTCAGGCTGCTGCAATGTTAAATGCAGTGATCGCCTTGCATTAAAGAAATATTGCAACACCCTGCGATGTGAAATGCAATAATAATAGTAAGATTAAATGAGAACTTACCAGTTCGAAGTTTGATCTGTATTTTATGAGGAGTTACGATGAGGGACTACGTGAAGACCCCGTCCAGCACGCATGCGCGACATTCTTCAAAGCAGCGGTGTGGATTCACAGAAAAAACACAACGATTGAAATAAATATAGTAAAGAAAAAATAAGAACTTGATTACCAGTTGATCTGTATAAAAGAGGGTGGGAGCGGAGGGCACGTAGTCCCTCATCGTAACTCCTCATAAAATACAGATCAAACTTCGAACTGGTAAGTTCTCATTTAATCTTACTATTTTATTTCGGAGTCACGTGAGTGACTACGTGAAGACTTCAAAGCTCTGTGATTCCGAACCGTGTACCAGCTCATGCTTCACTCACTGTCTGAAGACCTTAGAGGGAGGAAGTATGTTATCGCAATAAAGAGCCTGTTTGTGAACAAAAAAGGTTTATTAATGACAACAAAAAGCAGAGAGCTCCCCAGGGCTCAAATTAAATATTATCTGCAGACTCTAAAATTCTGTCTGCAAATGTAGCAGGTTGCGCCAGCGGTTTATTATAAAACCTTTGGAAAGTTCTTTCCGAGGACCATCCTGCTCTGGCCAGAATATGGTCCATAGGCACGTCCATTCGACTTGCCGCCGACGTAGATGCAGCCCTGGTGGAGTGAGATTTGAAAACATTGGTATTGACTCCCGCGGACTTAAGCACCTGCTTGAGCCACCTTGAAATGGTTTGGCTCGTCACCTGACCATGAGGCTTCTTGTGGCTTATCCATAAGGCTTTTTCTCTCCCTCTTAAGTTGTGTGTTGTGTCTATGTAATTGGCGAGATGGGTCTTGGCACACAGCCGTGGGTCAGATAAATATGTGCAGAACTCCATAACTGGAGGCGTGGTACCTGGTCTAGTTTGTTTGACCAGTCCCTGAATATGGAATGTGAAACAGTCCAATGACTCTGTCATGCTGTCCAGCCTCAGAAGGTGGAGGGACTGTACCCTTTGAGCTGACACTAGTGCCATGAGCATGACTGATTTCAGTGTAAGTTGTTCCAGCGTGAGTGCCCTGGGTGGTGGCCATCCCCTAAGGTGCGTCAGCACAATGCTGACATCCCAGATCTGAGTGTACCTTGGTCTGGGGGGGTTAGTGTTAAAAATGCCCCTCATGATTTTGATTACTAGTGGATGGGACCCCAAAGCCAGTTGTCCTGCTGCTGGAACCAAATAAGCTGACAACGCACTCCTGGCTGTATTTATGGCGCTGTAGCTGAGTCCTTCCCGATGTAATCCAACCAGGAACTCTACAACACTGGTGGGTGTTGCTGTAGTGTAGGTAGTTCCTGTTTTGGAGCAATACCGTTCCCATTTTCTTATGTTGGTCAGGTATTGTCTCCTGGTGGACTCCCGGTGGGATGCGGTCATCATGTTGATGGCGTCCTCAGACAGTCCCAGGCCCAGTATAGGTCTTTTCAGAATCTGCAAGCCAGGAGATTGACTCTGTCATGGCACGGGTGACTAATGCCTGACACTGGGTGGATTAATAATTCCGGACTGCTGGGGAATTCCAACGGTGTTTCGACAGCCATGTCGAGGGCCACTGGGAACCATGGCTGTGTAGGCCAGTCGGGTGTTATCAAGATTCCTGAAGCGGAATCCAATTGAATCTTGCGTAATACCCGACTGATGAGGCAGAAGGGAGGAAAAGCATAAAAGAACATTTTCCCCCAATACAGCGTGAATGCATCAACTGCTGCTGCCTCAGGGTCTGGTTCCCAAGCGACATACGTTGGTACTTGGTGATTCAGCCTGGATGCAAATAGATCGATATCTGGTGTGCCATATTGCTTTGTAATTTCGGCAAATACTTTGGGATTTAACATCCATTCGATGTTATCGTTAAATTTGCGTGACCTGGTGTCTGCCACTGTATTTTGCTTACCTGGTAGGTAAGTTGCTGATAACCAAGTATGTCTTTCGACACACCATTGCCAGATTATGTTGACCAATTTGTCACATGATTTTGACTTTATACCACCCATGTGGTTGATATAGGCCACCACCGTGGTATTATCTAATTGCAACCGGACATGTGCATGATGCGTATTAGATGAATATGCTTTTAAACCATAAAACGCACCCAACATTTCTAAATAGTTGATACCCCGTGTCTGTAGGCAAGATGATTCAGAATTAGTCCATCTGCCCCCTGTGCTGGATTGCATGTTAGTTGCTCCCCAGCCCAAAGCACTGGCATCCGTTTGAATGGTTAATACTGGGTTAGTGATAATTATGGGACTGGAACTGAGGCTAATGTTCCTTGTCCACCATTGTAACTCTGTAATGGATTCAGCAGTTAAATACATAGCTCGGTCAAAGTGACCTGAGTTTTGCTTTAGTGCGTGCACTTTTGCTCTTTGTAAATTTTGGTAGTGCAAAGGCCCAAATTGTACAGCTGGAAAGGCTGCTACCATTTTGCCAATAACTCTAGCTACCTGCCGTATGGTTGGTTGACGTTTATGCATTAGTTCGTGGCATGATAGTGCCAATTGTGATGCTTTCCCCTTTGGCAGAGTTACAACCATGCGAACAGTATCAATCGTAAATCCAAGATAGTCCATGGTAGTGGACGGTGTAAAATTGGATTTATCTGGATGTATGACAAACCCCAAAGTTTCAAACAAACGTTTGGTGGCTGCTACTGCCAAAATAGCTGTCTCCAAGGTTTTTCCTACTATTAAAATGTCGTCTAAGTACGCCATGACTATATGCTTTTGTTTTCTCAATAACGCCAAGGCGGGTTTTAAGATTTTAGTGAACAACCTTGGAGCGGAGGTTAGTCCATTTGGTAAGACTTTAAATTGCCATAGCTGTTTCATCCAGATAAATTTTAAGTATTTACGGTGCTCCTTGTGTATGGGTACTGAGTAGTAGGCATCTTTTAAATCAATGCCTGCTAGAAAGTAACCTGTAGAAATCAAAAGTCTGGCGGTTTCAAAAGTTTCCATCTTAAAATGTGTATACTTAACTGACTCGTTTAACATAGTTAAGTCAATGATGATGCGACATCCACCATCTTTTTTAGTTTTGGTGAAAATATTAGACACAAATTCCAAAGGTTCATGATTTGTTCTTTCAATGACACCTTTTGCTAGTAGCCTCACAAGTTCAGCTTGACCCTCTTGTTTGTCTTTGACTGAGAGGGTGAATACCCTTTGGGGTATGTGCTGAACTGGCGGAACGTTTTCATGAACAAAGTCAATTTTATAGCCATGAATGCAGTTTAGTATGTATTTGTCATTAGTAATGGTTTCCCATGCATCCAAAAACAAGTGCAATCTCCCCCCTGATAGTATAGAGCCCCTACTGCTCATATGCCGAGAGGTACCAGACCCACCTACCTCCATGGTTATTGGTATTAATTTTTCTTCCGCCTCTTCGCTAAACGATGAGGTGTCTGCTGGGCTGTAGAGGGCTGCTGTTGACGTTGAAGTTGTTGTTGTTGTTGTTGTTGGCGCATTTTCCATGGGGTCCGCTCTGGGCCCTGGCCTAAAAAAGGCTTACGGGGAATGGTTGCGGACCCCGAGCTTTCACCAGTCCCATATGGTGGTCTATGACTGGTGGACGCCGTGAGGTACTGCCGCCTGGGTTTGTTGGGTCTGCTCGGTCCCAAACCTGCCCTCACGAGACCAAAGGTCTTGGATTCTTCCTCTAGGTCTTTCACCTTTTTTGGAAGATCCTTTCCGAAGAGCAGAATTGGAGGTTCTGAACCCGGTGTTTTGCAGAGTCCCGCAAACTTAGGGTTGAGGGCAGGCTTGATGTTTTCCTTCCGTAAGATATTTATCTGGTATTGGGTGGTACACAGCAGAGCTAGTGTATCTTGCTGGTTTGTGGAAATGTCCACGCCATCAATGGACCGAGCATATGATGTTATCCCTGCAGTCAGGAGTTTAAGGATCTTCTGGAGCTTCAACTCCAGGTTCCTGATATTCTGACCCAAATGTCCCCAAATTTGGCTGTTTACAGCTGGTACATTTAATGATGTACAATTTTCTGGGGCAGTGTATAGCTCAAGGGCCTCATTGACCACCCGTTCTTGTAGGGGTTTTGAGGACAGGTGGTCAATGCTGGCTGCAAGTTTCGGCTCTAAAGGCCGACCCCCTCGTGGAATGACCACGTAGCGGTTGACCACACCCAGCAGCTCTTCCTGATCCTGTACACTCTGCGTACTCCGGACATCTTCAGCCAACAACTCCTCTTCTTGACCAGCCCAGACCTGGTCGCCAATGCTGCCTTCAAAAGAAGGTGAGGCAATGGCCAGTGCCCCTAAAGGGCACTGCGGGAGTGCCTGGGCGCTCTGAGCCCTCCCTTGGCGAGTTTGCTGCTCTCTTAGCAGATCTCGCTGGAGCATTTGCTCCATAAGCCGTTCCATTCGGCTTAGGCGGCTGCCAGTGCCGCTCTCTAGCGGTGTGGCATCTTCATCCGAAACGTCGGACACTACCGCCCGGTTCTGGCTGCAGGTACCTCCAGCTCGCTGCTCAGGCTGCACTAGCGGTGCTGGGCTCGGCTCGGTAGTTGCTGCCGCCTCTTGCCCCCCCTCCAAAGAACGTTCCTCAACGGAAAACGAACGGGGGCGAGCTGCAATTTTCTTTCCTCTGGTCTTGCTCATCTTGGGGTCGCCAATGCTGTCCTAAAGCAGACCACAGAGAAATACTCACGGGCACAGTAGAACTTACCTGTCGGCCCGACTTTTTAAATTGTAGCGGGAGCACCTTGGACTCCCGTTCGTCGCTGGTGCATTGCATGAACGCTAATGTCGCGCATGCGTGCTGGACGGGGTCTTCACGTAGTCACTCACGTGACTCCGAAATAAAATCCTGCAAAACCTCTCAAATGTTAAACGTGACTAATGCATCGTATTAGGATAACTTTGCAGGCTACTGCAATGTTAAATGCAGTGATGGCCTTGCATTAAAGTCATCTAGCGACCCCCCATGGATGTTATATGCATTAAATTAATTGCAATAATTTTGCAAAACCTCTCAAATGTTAAATGCAACAAATGCATCGCATTAGGATGACTTTTCTGGCTGCTGCAATGTTAAATGCAGTGATCGCCTTGCATTAAAGAAATATTGCAACACCCTGCGATGTGAAATGCAATAATAATCCTGCAAAACCTCTCAAATGTTAAACGTGACTAATGCATCGTATTAGGATAACTTTGCAGGCTACTGCAATGTTAAATGCAGTGATGGCCTTGCATTAAAGTCATCTAGCGACCCCCCATGGATGTTATATGCATTAAATTAATTGCAATAATTTTGCAAAACCTCTCAAATGTTAAATGCAACAAATGCATCGCATTAGGATGACTTTTCAGGCTGCTGCAATGTTAAATGCAGTGATCGCCTTGCATTAAAGAAATATTGCAACACCCTGCGATGTGAAATGCAATAATAATCCTGCAAAACCTCTCAAATGTTAAACGTGACTAATGCATCGTATTAGGATAACTTTGCAGGCTACTGCAATGTTAAATGCAGTGATGGCCTTGCATTAAAGTCATCTAGCGACTCCCCATGGATGTTATATGCATTAAATTAATTGCAATAATTTTGCAAAACCTCTCAAATGTTAAATGCAACAAATGCATCGCATTAGGATGACTTTTCTGGCTGCTGCAATGTTAAATGCAGTGATCGCCTTGCATTAAAGAAATATTGCAACACCCTCCGATGTGAAATGCAATAATAATCCTGCAAAATCTCTCAAATGTTAAATGCGACTAAAGCATCGTATTAGGAAAACTTTGCAGGCTGCTGCATTGTTAAATGCAGCGCTGGCGTTGCATTAAAGCAATATTGCAACCCCCTGGGATGTTAAATGCAATAAAATTAATTGCAATAATTTTGCAAAACCTCTCAAATGTTAAATGCAATTAATGCAACACATTAGAACAACTTTGCAGGCTCCTGCAATGTTAAATGCAGCGCAGGCCTTGCATTAAAGCAAAATTGCAGCTGTTCTGGGGTATTAAACGCATTAAAATCATTGTAATAATCATGCAAAATCTCTCAAATGTTCAATGCAACTAATGCATGGTACCATTAAAATCTTTATTGGTGTACGGTTCCCCCTGACATCCATCCACCCACCCTCCGATCGATCAATCATTCAATCTTTGATTAATTCTTATTATTATTAATAATATAAATTATTATTACTATAGTATTATTATTGTATTTACTACCCCCGGCATCGCATTAGGATGACTTTTCAGGCTGCTGCAATGTTAAATGCAGTGATCGCCTTGCATTAAAGAAATATTGCAACACCCTGCGATGTGAAATGCAATAATAATCCTGCAAAACCTCTCAAATGTTAAATGCGACTAAAGCATCGTATTAGGATAACTTTGCAGGCTGCTGCATTGTTAAATGCAGCGCTGGCGTTGCATTAAAGCAATATTGCAACCCCCTGGGATGTTAAATGCAATAAAATTAATTGCAATAATTTTGCAAAACCTCTCAAGTGTTAAATGCAATTAATGCAACGCATTAGAACAACTTTGCAGGCTCCTGCAATGTTAAATGCAGCGCAGGCCTTGCATTAAAGCAAAATTGCAGCTGTTCTGGGGTATTAAACGCATTAAAATCATTGTAATAATCATGCAAAATCTCTCAAATGTTCAATGCAACTAATGCATGGTACCATTAAAATCTTTATTGGTGTACGGTTCCCCCTGACATCCATCCACCCACCCACCGATCGATCAATCAATCAATCTTTGATTAATTCTTATTATTATTAATAATATAAATTATTATTACTATAGTATTATTATTGTATTTACTACCCCCGGCATCGCATTAGGATGACTTTTCAGGCTGCTGCAATGTTAAATGCAGTGATGGCCTTGCATTAAAGTCATCTAGCGACCCCCCATGAATGTTATATGCATTAAATTAATTGCAATAATTTTGCAAAACCTCTCAAATGTTAAATGCAACAAATGCATCGCATTAGGATGACTTTTCTGGCTGCTGCAATGTTAAATGCAGTGATCGCCTTGCATTAAAGAAATATTGCAACACCCTGCGATGTGAAATGCAATAATAATCCTGCAAAACCTCTCAAATGTTAAACGTGACTAATGCATCGTATTAGGATAACTTTGCAGGCTACTGCAATGTTAAATGCAGTGATGGCCTTGCATTAAAGTCATCTAGCGACCCCCCATGGATGTTATATGCATTAAATTAATTGCAATAATTTTGTAAAACCTCTCAAATGTTAAATGCAACAAATGCATCGCATTAGGATGACTTTTCTGGCTGCTGCAATGTTAAATGCAGTGATCGCCTTGCATTAAAGAAATATTGCAACACCCTGCGATGTGAAATGCAATAATAATCCTGCAAAACCTCTCAAATGTTAAATGCGACTAAAGCATCGTATTAGGATAACTTTGCAGGCTGCTGCATTGTTAAATGCAGCGCTGGCGTTGCATTAAAGCAATATTGCAACCCCTGGGATGTTAAATGCAATAAAATTAATTGCAATAATTTTGCAAAACCTCTCAAATGTTAAATGCAATTAATGCAACGCATTAGAACAACTTTGCAGGCTCCTGCAATGTTAAATGCAGCGCAGGCCTTGCATTAAAGTAAAATTGCAGCTGTTCTGGGGTATTAAACGCATTAAAATCATTGTAATAATCATGCAAAATCTCTCAAATGTTCAATGCAACTAATGCATGGTACCATTAAAATCTTTATTGGTGTACGGTTCCCCCTGACATCCATCCACCCACCCACCGATCGATCAATCAATCTTTGATTAATTCTTATTATTATTAATAATATAAATTATTATTACTATAGTATTATTATTGTATTTACTACCCCCGGCATCGCATTAGGATGACTTTTCAGGCTGCTGCAATGTTAAATGCAGTGATCGCCTTGCATTAAAGAAATATTGCAACACCCTGCGATGTGAAATGCAATAATAATCCTGCAAAACCTCTCAAATGTTAAACGTGACTAATGCATCGTATTAGGATAACTTTGCAGGCTACTGCAATGTTAAATGCAGTGATGGCCTTGCATTAAAGTCATCTAGCGACCCCCCATGGATGTTATATGCATTAAATTAATTGCAATAATTTTGTAAAACCTCTCAAATGTTAAATGCAACAAATGCATCGCATTAGGATGACTTTTCTGGCTGCTGCAATGTTAAATGCAGTGATCGCCTTGCATTAAAGAAATATTGCAACACCCTGCGATGTGAAATGCAATAATAATCCTGCAAAACCTCTCAAATGTTAAATGCGACTAAAGCATCGTATTAGGATAACTTTGCAGGCTGCTGCATTGTTAAATGCAGCGCTGGCGTTGCATTAAAGCAATATTGCAACCCCCTGAGATGTTAAATACAATAAAATTAATTGCAATAATTTTGCAAAACCTCTCAAATGTTAAATGCAATTAATGCAACGCATTAGAACAACTTTGCAGGCTCCTGCAATGTTAAATGCAGCGCAGGCCTTGCATTAAAGTAAAATTGCAGCTGTTCTGGGGTATTAAACGCATTAAAATCATTGTAATAACCATGCAAAATCTCTCAAATGTTCAATGCAACTAATGCATGGTACCATTAAAATCTTTATTGGTGTACGATTCCCCCTGACATCCATCCACCCACCCACCGATCGATCAATCAATCAATCTTTGATTAATTCTTATTATTATTAATAATATAAATTATTATTACTATAGTATTATTATTGTATTTACTACCCCCGGCATCGCATTAGGATGACTTTTCAGGCTGCTGCAATGTTAAATGCAGTGATGGCCTTGCATTAAAGTCATCTAGCGACCCCCCATGAATGTTATATGCATTAAATTAATTGCAATAATTTTGTAAAACCTCTCAAATGTTAAATGCAACAAATGCATCGCATTAGGATGACTTTTCTGGCTGCTGCAATGTTAAATGCAGTGATCGCCTTGCATTAAAGAAATAGTGCAACACCCTGCGATGTGAAATGCAATAATAATCCTGCAAAACCTCTCAAATGTTAAACGTGACTAATGCATCGTATTAGGATAACTTTGCAGGCTACTGCAATGTTAAATGCAGTGATGGCCTTGCATTAAAGTCATCTAGCGACCCCCATGGATGTTATATGCATTAAATTAATTGCAATAATTTTGCAAAACCTCTCAAATGTTAAATGCAACAAATGCATCGCATTAGGATGACTTTTCTGGCTGCTGCAATGTTAAATGCAGTGATCGCCTTGCATTAAAGAAATATTGCAACACCCTGCGATGTGAAATGCTATAATAATCCTGCACAACCTCTCAAATGTTAAACGTGACTAATGCATCGTATTAGGATAACTTTGCAGGCTACTGCAATGTTAAATGCAGTGATGGCCTTGCATTAAAGTCATCTAGCGACCCCCTATTGATGTTATATGCATTAAATTAATTGCAATAATTTTGCAAAACCTCTCAAATGTTAAATGCAACAAATGCATCGCATTAGGATGACTTTTCTGGCTGCTGCAATGTTAAATGCAGTGATCGCCTTGCATTAAAGAAATATTGCAACACCCTGCGATGTGAAATGCAATAATAATCCTGCAAAACCTCGCAAATGTTAAATGCGACTAAAGCATCGTATTAGGATAACTTTGCAGGCTGCTGCATTGTTAAATGCAGCGCTGGCGTTGCATTAAAGCAATATTGCAACCCCCTGGGATGTTAAATGCAATAAAATTAATTGCAATAATTTTGCAAAACCTCTCAAATGTTAAATGCAATTAATGCAACGCATTAGAACAACTTTGCAGGCTCCTGCAATGTTAAATGCAGCGCAGGCCTTGCATTAAAGCAAAATTGCAGCTGTTCTGGGGTATTAAACGCATTAAAATCATTGTAATAATCATGCAAAATCTCTCAAATGTTCAATGCAACGAATGCATGGTACCATTAAAATCTTTATTGGTGTACGGTTCCCCCTGACATCCATCCACCCACCCACCGATCGATCAATCAATCAATCTTTGATTAATTCTTATTATTATTAATAATATAAATTATTATTACTATAGTATTATTATTGTATTTACTACCCCCGGCATCGCATTAGGATGACTTTTCAGGCTGCTGCAATGTTAAATGCAGTGATCGCCTTGCATTAAAGAAATATTGCAACACCCTGCGATGTGAAATGCAATAATAATCCTGCAAAACCTCTCAAATGTTAAATGTGACTAATGCATCGTATCAGGGTAACTTTGCAGGCTACTGCAATGTTAAATGCAGTGATGGCCTTGCATTAAAGTCATCTAGCGACCCCCCATGGATGTTATATGCATTAAATTAATTGCAATAATTTTGCAAAACCTCTCAAATGTTAAATGCAACAAATGCATCGCATTAGGATGACTTTTCTGGCTGCTGCAATGTTAAATGCAGTGATCGCCTTGCATTAAAGAAATATTGCAACACCCTGCGATGTGAAATGCTATAATAATCCTGCACAACCTCTCAAATGTTAAACGTGACTAATGCATCGTATTAGGATAACTTTGCAGGCTACTGCAATGTTAAATGCAGTGATGGCCTTGCATTAAAGTCATCTAGCGACCCCCCATGGATGTTGTATGCATTAAATTAATTGCAATAATTTTGCAAAACCTCTCAAATGTTAAATGCAACAAATGCATCGCATTAGGATGACTTTTCTGGCTGCTGCAATGTTAAATGCAGTGATCGCCTTGCATTAAAGAAATATTGCAACACCCTGCGATGTGAAATGCAATAATAATCCTGCAAAACCTCTCAAATGTTAAATGCGACTAAAGCATCGTATTAGGATAACTTTGCAGGCTGCTGCATTGTTAAATGCAGCGCTGGCGTTGCATTAAAGCAATATTGCAACCCTCTGGGATGTTAAATGCAATAAAATTAATTGCAATAATTTTGCAAAACCTCTCAAATGTTAAATGCAATTAATGCAACGCATTAGAACAACTTTGCAGGCTCCTGCAATGTTAAATGCAGTGCAGGCCTTGCATTAAAGCAAAATTGCAGCTGTTCTGGGGTATTAAACGCATTAAAATCATTGTAATAATCCTGCAAAATCTCTCAAATGTTCAATGCAACTAATGCATGGTACCATTAAAATCTTTATTGGTGTACGGTTCCCCCTGACATCCATCCACCCACCCACCGATCGATCAATCAATCAATCTTTGATTAATTCTTATTATTATTAATAATATAAATTATTATTACTATAGTATTATTATTGTATTTACTACCCCCGGCATCGCATTAGGATGACTTTTCAGGCTGCTGCAATGTTAAATGCAGTGATGGCCTTGCATTAAAGTCATCTAGCGACCCCCCATGAATGTTATATGCATTAAATTAATTGCAATAATTTTGCAAAACCTCTCAAATGTTAAATGCAACAAATGCATCGCATTAGGATGACTTTTCTGGCTGCTGCAATGTTAAATGCAGTGATCGCCTTGCATTAAAGAAATATTGCAACACCCTGCGATGTGAAATGCAATAATAATCCTGCAAAACCTCTCAAATGTTAAACGTGACTAATGCATCATATTAGGATAACTTTGCAGGCTACTGCAATGTTAAATGCAGTGATGGCCTTGCATTAAAGTCATCTAGCGACCCCCCATGGATGTTATATGCATTAAATTAATTGCAATAATTTTGCAAAACCTCTCAAATATTAAATGCAACAAATGCATCGCATTAGGATGACTTTTCTGGCTACTGCAATGATAAATGCAGTGATCGCCTTGCATTAAAGAAATATTGCAACACCCTGCGATGTGAAATGCAATAATAATCCTGCAAAACCTCTCAAATGTTAAATGCGACTAAAGCATCATATTAGGATAACTTTGCAGGCTGCTGCATCGTTAAATGCAGCGCTGGCGTTGCATTAAAGGAATATTGCAACCCCCTGGGATGTTAAATGCAATAAAATTAATTGCAATAATTTTGCAAAACCTCTCAAATGTTAAATGCAATTAATGCAACGCATTAGAACAACTTTGCAGGCTCCTGCAATGTTAAATGCAGCGCAGGCCTTGCATTAAAGCAAAATTGCAGCTGTTCTGGGGTATTAAACGCATTAAAATCATTGTAATAATCATGCAAAATCTCTCAAATGTTCAATGCAACGAATGCATGGTACCATTAAAATCTTTATTGGTGTACGGTTCCCCCTGACATCCATCCACCCACCCACCGATCGATCAATCAATCAATCAATCTTTGATTAATTCTTATTATTATTAATAATATAAATTATTATTACTATAGTATTATTATTGTATTTACTACCCCCGGCATCGCATTAGGATGACTTATCAGGCTGCTGCAATGTTAAATGCAGTGATCGCCTTGCATTAAAGAAATATTGCAACACCCTGCGATGTGAAATGCAATAATAATCCTGCAAAACCTCTCAAATGTTAAATGTGACTAATGCATCGTATTAGGATAACTTTGCAGGCTACTGCAATGTTAAATGCAGTGATGGCCTTGCATTAAAGTCATCTAGCGACCCCCCATGGATGTTATACGCATTAAATTAATTGCAATAATTTTGCAAAACCTCTCAAATGTTAAATGCAACAAATGCATCGCATTCGGATGACTTTTCTGGCTGCTGCAATGTTAAATGCAGTGATCGCCTTGCATTAAAGAAATATTGCAACACCCTGCGATGTGAAATGCTATAATAATCCTGCACAACCTCTCAAATGTTAAACGTGACTAATGCATCGTATTAGGATAACTTTGCAGGCTACTGCAATGTTAAATGCAGTGATGGCCTTGCATTAAAGTCATCTAGCGACCCCCCATGGATGTTATATGCATTAAATTAATTGCAATAATTTTGCAAAACCTCTCAAATGTTAAATGCAACAAATGCATCGCATTAGGATGACTTTTCTGGCTGCTGCAATGTTAAATGCAGTGATCGCCTTGCATTAAAGAAATATTGCAACACCCTGCGATGTGAAATGCAATAATAATCCTGCAAAACCTCTCAAATGTTAAATGCGACTAAAGCATCGTATTAGGATAACTTTGCAGGCTGCTGCATCGTTAAATGCAGCGCTGGCGTTGCATTAAAGGAATATTGCAACCCCCTGGGATGTTAAATGCAATAAAATTAATTGCAATAATTTTGCAAAACCTCTCAAATGTTAAATGCAATTAATGCAACGCATTAGAACAACTTTGCAGGCTCCTGCAATGTTAAATGCAGTGCAGGCCTTGCATTAAAGCAAAATTGCAGCTGTTCTGGGGTATTAAACGCATTAAAATCATTGTAATAATCATGCAAAATCTCTCAAATGTTCAATGCAACGAATGCATGGTACCATTAAAATCTTTATTGGTGTACGGTTCCCCCTGACATCCATCCACCCACCCACCGATCGATCAATCAATCAATCTTTGATTAATTCTTATTATTATTAATAATATAAATTATTATTACTATAGTATTATTATTGTATTTACTACCCCCGGCATCGCATTAGGATGACTTTTCAGGCTGCTGCAATGTTAAATGCAGTGATGGCCTTGCATTAAAGTCATCTAGCGACCCCCCATGAATGTTATATGCATTAAATTAATTGCAATAATTTTGCAAAACCTCTCAAATGTTAAATGCAACAAATGCATCGCATTAGGATGACTTTTCTGGCTGCTGCAATGTTAAATGCAGTGATCGCCTTGCATTAAAGAAATATTGCAACACCCTGCGATGTGAAATGCAATAATAATCCTGCAAAACCTCTCAAATGTTAAATGTGACTAATGCATCGTATTAGGATAACTTTGCAGGCTACTGCAATGTTAAATGCAGTGATGGCCTTGCATTAAAGTCATCTAGCGACCCCCCATGGATGTTATACGCATTAAATTAATTGCAATAATTTTGCAAAACCTCTCAAATGTTAAATGCAACAAATGCATCGCATTAGGATGACTTTTCTGGCTGCTGCAATGTTAAATGCAGTGATCGCCTTGCATTAAAGAAATATTGCAACACCCTGCGATGTGAAATGCTATAATAATCCTGCACAACCTCTCAAATGTTAAACGTGACTAATGCATCGTATTAGGATAACTTTGCAGGCTACTGCAATGTTAAATGCAGTGATGGCCTTGCATTAAAGTCATCTAGCGACCCCCCATGGATGTTATATGCATTAAATTAATTGCAATAATTTTGCAAAACCTCTCAAATGTTAAATGCAACAAATGCATCGCATTAGGATGACTTTTCTGGCTGCTGCAATGTTAAATGCAGTGATCGCCTTGCATTAAAGAAATATTGCAACACCCTGCGATGTGAAATGCAATAATAATCCTGCAAAACCTCTCAAATGTTAAATGCGACTAAAGCATCGTATTAGGATAACTTTGCAGGCTGCTGCATCGTTAAATGCAGCGCTGGCGTTGCATTAAAGGAATATTGCAACCCCCTGGGATGTTAAATGCAATAAAATTAATTGCAATAATTTTGCAAAACCTCTCAAATGTTAAATGCAATTAATGCAACGCATTAGAACAACTTTGCAGGCTCCTGCAATGTTAAATGCAGTGCAGGCCTTGCATTAAAGCAAAATTGCAGCTGTTCTGGGGTATTAAACGCATTAAAATCATTGTAATAATCATGCAAAATCTCTCAAATGTTCAATGCAACGAATGCATGGTACCATTAAAATCTTTATTGGTGTACGGTTCCCCCTGACATCCATCCACCCACCCACCGATCGATCAATCAATCAATCTTTGATTAATTCTTATTATTATTAATAATATAAATTATTATTACTATAGTATTATTATTGTATTTACTACCCCCGGTATCGCATTAGGATGACTTTTCAGGCTGCTGCAATGTTAAATGCAGTGATGGCCTTGCATTAAAGTCATCTAGCGACCCCCCATGAATGTTATATGCATTAAATTAATTGCAATAATTTTGCAAAACCTCTCAAATGTTAAATGCAACAAATGCATCGCATTAGGATGACTTTTCTGGCTGCTGCAATGTTAAATGCAGTGATCGCCTTGCATTAAAGAAATATTGCAACACCCTGCGATGTGAAATGCAATAATAATCCTGCAAAACCTCTCAAATGTTAAACGTGACTAATGCATCATATTAGGATAACTTTGCAGGCTACTGCAATGTTAAATGCAGTGATGGCCTTGCATTAAAGTCATCTAGCGACCCCCCATGGATGTTATATGCATTAAATTAATTGCAATAATTTTGCAAAACCTCTCAAATATTAAATGCAACAAATGCATCGCATTAGGATGACTTTTCTGGCTACTGCAATGATAAATGCAGTGATCGCCTTGCATTAAAGAAATATTGCAACACCCTGCGATGTGAAATGCAATAATAATCCTGCAAAACCTCTCAAATGTTAAATGCGACTAAAGCATCATATTAGGATAACTTTGCAGGCTGCTGCATCGTTAAATGCAGCGCTGGCGTTGCATTAAAGGAATATTGCAACCCCCTGGGATGTTAAATGCAATAAAATTAATTGCAATAATTTTGCAAAACCTCTCAAATGTTAAATGCAATTAATGCAACGCATTAGAACAACTTTGCAGGCTCCTGCAATGTTAAATGCAGCGCAGGCCTTGCATTAAAGCAAAATTGCAGCTGTTCTGGGGTATTAAACGCATTAAAATCATTGTAATAATCATGCAAAATCTCTCAAATGTTCAATGCAACGAATGCATGGTACCATTAAAATCTTTATTGGTGTACGGTTCCCCCTGACATCCATCCACCCACCCACCGATCGATCAATCAATCAATCTTTGATTAATTCTTATTATTATTAATAATATAAATTATTATTACTATAGTATTATTATTGTATTTACTACCCCCGGCATCGCATTAGGATGACTTTTCAGGCTGCTGCAATGTTAAATGCAGTGATCGCCTTGCATTAAAGAAATATTGCAACACCCTGCGATGTGAAATGCAATAATAATCCTGCAAAACCTCTCAAATGTTAAATGTGACTAATGCATCGTATCAGGGTAACTTTGCAGGCTACTGCAATGTTAAATGCAGTGATGGCCTTGCATTAAAGTCATCTAGCGACCCCCCATGGATGTTATATGCATTAAATTAATTGCAATAATTTTGCAAAACCTCTCAAATGTTAAATGCAACAAATGCATCGCATTAGGATGACTTTTCTGGCTGCTGCAATGTAAATGCAGTGATCGCCTTGCATTAAAGAAATATTGCAACACCCTGCGATGTGAAATGCTATAATAATCCTGCACAACCACTCAAATGTTAAACGTGACTAATGCATCGTATTAGGATAACTTTGCAGGCTACTGCAATGTTAAATGCAGTGATGGCCTTGCATTAAAGTCATCTAGCGACCCCCCATGGATGTTATATGCATTAAATTAATTGCAATAATTTTGCAAAACCTCTCAAATGTTAAATGCAACAAATGCATCGCATTAGGATGACTTTTCTGGCTGCTGCAATGTTAAATGCAGTGATCGCCTTGCATTAAAGAAATATTGCAACACCCTGCGATGTGAAATGCAATAATAATCCTGCAAAACCTCTCAAATGTTAAATGCGACTAAAGCATCGTATTAGGATAACTTTGCAGGCTGCTGCATTGTTAAATGCAGCGCTGGCGTTGCATTAAAGCAATATTGCAACCCCCTGGGATGTTAAATGCAATAAAATTAATTGCAATCATTTTGCAAAAACTCTCAAATGTTAAATGCAATTAATGCAACGCATTAGAACAACTTTGCAGGCTCTTGCAATGTTAAATGCAGCGCAGGCCTTGCATTAAAGCAAAATTGCAGCTGTTCTGGTGTATTAAACGCATTAAAATCATTGTAATAATCATGCAAAATCTCTCAAATGTTCAATGCAACAAATGCATGGTACCATTAAAATCTTTATTGGTGTACGGTTCCCCCTGACATCCATCCACCCACCCACCGATCGATCAATCAATCAATCTTTGATTAATTCTTATTATTATTAATAATATAAATTATTATTACTATAGTATTATTATTGTATTTACTACCCCCGGCATCGCATTAGGATGACTTTTCAGGCTGCTGCAATGTTAAATGCAGTGATCGCCTTGCATTAAAGAAATATTGCAACACCCTGCGATGTGAAATGCAATAATAATCCTGCAAAACCTCTCAAATGTTAAATGTGACTAATGCATCGTATTAGGATAACTTTGCAGGCTACTGCAATGTTAAATGCAGTGATGGCCTTGCATTAAAGTCATCTAGCGACCCCCCATGGATGTTATACGCATTAAATTAATTGCAATAATTTTGCAAAACCTCTCAAATGTTAAATGCAACAAATGCATCGCATTAGGATGACTTTTCTGGCTGCTGCAAGGTTAAATGCAGTGATCGCCTTGCATTAAAGAAATATTGCAACACCCTGCGATGTGAAATGCTATAATAATCCTGCACAACCTCTCAAATGTTAAACGTGACTAATGCATCGTATTAGGATAACTTTGCAGGCTACTGCAATGTTAAATGCAGTGATGGCCTTGCATTAAAGTCATCTAGCGACCCCCCATGGATGTTATATGCATTAAATTAATTGCAATAATTTTGCAAAACCTCTCAAATGTTAAATGCAACAAATGCATCGCATTAGGATGACTTTTCTGGCTGCTGCAATGTTAAATGCAGTGATCGCCTTGCATTAAAGAAATATTGCAACACCCTGCGATGTGAAATGCTATAATAATCCTGCACAACCTCTCAAATGTTAAACGTGACTAATGCATCGTATTAGGATAACTTTGCAGGCTACTGCAATGTTAAATGCAGTGATGGCCTTGCATTAAAGTCATCTAGCGACCCCCCATGGATGTTATATGCATTAAATTAATTGCAATAATTTTGCAAAACCTCTCAAATGTTAAATGCAACAAATGCATCGCATTAGGATGACTTTTCTGGCTGCTGCAATGTTAAATGCAGTGATCGCCTTGCATTAAAGAAATATTGCAACACCCTGCGATGTGAAATGCAATAATAATCCTGCAAAACCTCTCAAATGTTAAATGCGACTAAAGCATCATATTAGGATAACTTTGCAGGCTGCTGCATCGTTAAATGCAGCGCTGGCGTTGCATTAAAGGAATATTGCAACCCCCTGGGATGTTAAATGCAATAAAATTAATTGCAATAATTTTGCAAAACCTCTCAAATGTTAAATGCAATTAATGCAACGCATTAGAACAACTTTGCAGGCTCCTGCAATGTTAAATGCAGCGCAGGCCTTGCATTAAAGCAAAATTGCAGCTGTTCTGGGGTATTAAACGCATTAAAATCATTGTAATAATCATGCAAAATCTCTCAAATGTTCAATGCAACGAATGCATGGTACCATTAAAATCTTTATTGGTGTACGGTTCCCCCTGACATCCATCCACCCACCCACCGATCGATCAATCAATCAATCTTTGATTAATTCTTATTATTATTAATAATATAAATTATTATTACTATAGTATTATTATTGTATTTACTACCCCCGGCATCGCATTAGGATGACTTTTCAGGCTGCTGCAATGTTAAATGCAGTGATCGCCTTGCATTAAAGAAATATTGCAACACCCTGCGATGTGAAATGCAATAATAATCCTGCAAAACCTCTCAAATGTTAAATGTGACTAATGCATCGTATCAGGGTAACTTTGCAGGCTACTGCAATGTTAAATGCAGTGATGGCCTTGCATTAAAGTCATCTAGCGACCCCCCATGGATGTTATATGCATTAAATTAATTGCAATAATTTTGCAAAACCTCTCAAATGTTAAATGCAACAAATGCATCGCATTAGGATGACTTTTCTGGCTGCTGCAATGTTAAATGCAGTGATCGCCTTGCATTAAAGAAATATTGCAACACCCTGCGATGTGAAATGCTATAATAATCCTGCACAACCTCTCAAATGTTAAACGTGACTAATGCATCGTATTAGGATAACTTTGCAGGCTACTGCAATGTTAAATGCAGTGATGGCCTTGCATTAAAGTCATCTAGCGACCCCCCATGGATGTTATATGCATTAAATTAATTGCATTAATTTTGCAAAACCTCTCAAATGTTAAATGCAACAAATGCATCGCATTAGGATGACTTTTCTGGCTGCTGCAATGTTAAATGCAGTGATCGCCTTGCATTAAATAAATATTGCAACACCCTGCGATGTGAAATGCAATAATAATCCTGCAAAACCTCTCAAATGTTAAATGCGACTAAAGCATCGTATTAGGATAACTTTGCAGGCTGCTGCATTGTTAAATGCAGCGCTGGCGTTGCATTAAAGCAATATTGCAACCCCCTGGGATGTTAAATGCAATAAAATTAATTGCAATAATTTTGCAAAACCTCTCAAATGTTAAATGCAATTAATGCAACGCATTAGAACAACTTTGCAGGCTCCTGCAATGTTAAATGCAGCGCAGGCCTTGCATTAAAGCAAAATTGCAGCTGTTCTGGTGTATTAAACGCATTAAAATCATTGTAATAATCATGCAAAATCTCTCAAATGTTCAATGCAACAAATGCATGGTACCATTAAAATGTTTATTGGTGTACGGTTCCCCCTGACATCCATCCACCCACCCACCGATCGATCAATCAATCAATCTTTGATTAATTCTTATTATTATTAATAATATAAATTATTATTACTATAGTATTATTATTGTATTTACTACCCCCGGCATCGCATTAGGATGACTTTTCAGGCCGCTGCAATGTTAAATGCAGTGATCGCCTTGCATTAAAGAAATATTGCAACACCCTGCGATGTGAAATGCAATAATAATCCTGCAAAACCTCTCAAATGTTAAATGTGACTAATGCATCGTATTAGGATAACTTTGCAGGCTACTGCAATGTTAAATGCAGTGATGGCCTTGCATTAAAGTCATCTAGCGACCCCCCATGGATGTTATACGCATTAAATTAATTGCAATAATTTTGCAAAACCTCTCAAATGTTAAATGCAACAAATGCATCGCATTAGGATGACTTTTCTGGCTGCTGCAATGTTAAATGCAGTGATCGCCTTGCATTAAAGAAATATTGCAACACCCTGCGATGTGAAATGCTATAATAATCCTGCACAACCTCTCAAATGTTAAACGTGACTAATGCATCGTATTAGGATAACTTTGCAGGCTACTGCAATGTTAAATGCAGTGATGGCCTTGCATTAAAGTCATCTAGCGACCCCCCATGGTTGTTATATGCATTAAATTAATTGCAATAATTTTGCAAAACCTCTCAAATGTTAAATGCAACAAATGCATCGCATTAGGATGACTTTTCTGGCTGCTGCAATGTTAAATGCAGTGATCGCCTTGCATTAAAGAAATATTGCAACACCCTGCGATGGGCAATGCAATAATAATCCTGCAAAACCTCTCAAATGTTAAATGCGACTAAAGCATCGTATTAGGATAACTTTGCAGGCTGCTGCATTGTTAAATGCAGCGCTGGCGTTGCATTAAAGCAATATTGCAACCCCCTGGGATGTTAAATGCAATAAAATTAATTGCAATAATTTTGCAAACCCTCTCAAATGTTAAATGCAATTAATGCAACGCATTAGAACAACTTTGCAGGCTCCTGCAATGTTAAATGCAGCGTAGGCCTTGCATTAAAGCAAAATTGCAGCTGTTCTGGGGTATTAAACGCATTAAAATCATTGTAATAATCATGCAAAATCTCTCAAATGTTCAATGCAACTAATGCATGGTACCATTAAAATCTTTATTGGGGTATGGTTCCCCCTGACATCCATCCACCCACCCACCGATCGATCAATCAATCAATCTTTGATTAATTCTTATTATTATTAATAATATAAATTATTATTACTATAGTATTATTATTGTATTTACTACCCCCGGCATCGCATTAGGATGACTTTTCAGGCTGCTGCAATGTTAAATGCAGTGATGGCCTTGCATTAAAGTCATCTAGCGACCCCCCATGAATGTTATATGCATTAAATTAATTGCAATAATTTTGCAAAACCTCTCAAATGTTAAATGCAACAAATGCATCGCATTAGGATGACTTTTCTGGCTGCTGCAATGTTAAATGCAGTGATCGCCTTGCATTAAAGAAATATTGCAACACCCTGCGATGTGAAATGCAATAATAATCCTGCAAAACCTCTCAAATGTTAAACGTGACTAATGCATCATATTAGGATAACTTTGCAGGCTACTGCAATGTTAAATGCAGTGATGGCCTTGCATTAAAGTCATCTAGCGACCCCCCATGGATGTTATATGCATTAAATTAATTGCAATAATTTTGCAAAACCTCTCAAATATTAAATGCAACAAATGCATCGCATTAGGATGACTTTTCTGGCTACTGCAATGATAAATGCAGTGATCGCCTTGCATTAAAGTAATATTGCAACACCCTGCGATGTGAAATGCAATAATAATCCTGCAAAACCTCTCAAATGTTAAATGCGACTAAAGCATCATATTAGAATAACTTTGCAGGCTGCTGCATCGTTAAATGCAGCGCTGGCGTTGCATTAAAGCAATATTGCAACCCCCTGGGATGTTAAATGCAATAAAATTAATTGCAATAATTTTGCAAAACCTCTCAAATGTTAAATGCAATTAATGCAACGCATTAGAACAACTTTGCAGGCTCCTGCAATGTTAAATGTAGCGCAGGCCTTGCATTAAAGCAAAATTGCAGCTGTTCTGGGGTATTAAACGCATTAAAATCATTGTAATAATCATGCAAAATCTCTCAAATGTTCAATGCAACTAATGCATGGTACCATTAAAATCTTTATTGGGGTACGGTTCCCCCTGACATCCATCCATCCACCCACCCACCGATCGATCAATCAATCAATCTTTGATTAATTCTTATTATTATTAATAATATAAATTATTATTACTATGGTATTATTATTGTATTTACTACCCCCGGCATCGCATTAGGATGACTTTTCAGGCTGCTGCAATGTTAAATGCAGTGATCGCCTTGCATTAAAGAAATATTGCAACACCCTGCGATGTGAAATGCAATAATAATCCTGCAAAACCTCTCAAATGTTAAACGTGACTAATGCATCGTATTAGGGTAACTTTGCAGGCTACTGCAATGTTAAATGCAGTGATGGCCTTGCATTAAAGTCATCTAGCGACCCCCCATGGATGTTATATGCATTAAATTAATTGCAATAATGTTGCAAAACCTCTCAAATGTTAAATGCAACAAATGCATCGCATTAGGATGACTTTTCTGGCTGCTGCAATGTTAAATGCAGTGATCGCCTTGCATTAAAGAAATATTGCAACACCCTGCGATGTGAAATGCAATAATAATCCTGCAAAACCTCTCAAATGTTAAATGCGACTAAAGCATCGTATTAGGATAACTTTGCAGGCTGCTGCATTGTTAAATGCAGCGCTGGCGTTGCATTAAAGCAATATTGCAACCCCCTGGGATGTTAAATGCAATAAAATTAATTGCAATAATTTTGCAAACCCTCTCAAATGTTAAATGCAATTAATGCAACGCATTTGAACAACTTTGCAGGCTCCTGCAATGTTAAATGCAGCGCAGGCCTTGCATTAAAGCAAAATTGCAGCTGTTCTGGGGTATTAAACGCATTAAAATCATTGTAATAATCATGCAAAATCTCTCAAATGTTCAATGCAACTAATGCATGGTACCATTAAAATCTTTATTGGGGTATGGTTCCCCCTGACATCCATCCACCCACCCACCGATCGATCAATCAATCAATCTTTGATTAATTCTTATTATTATTAATAATATAAATTATTATTACTATAGTATTATTATTGTATTTACTACCCCCGGCATCGCATTAGGATGACTTTTCAGGCTGCTGCAATGTTAAATGCAGTGATGGCCTTGCATTAAAGTCATCTAGCGACCCCCCATGAATGTTATATGCATTAAATTAATTGCAATAATTTTGCAAAACCTCTCAAATGTTAAATGCAACAAATGCATCGCATTAGGATGACTTTTCTGGCTGCTGCAATGTTAAATGCAGTGATCGCCTTGCATTAAAGAAATATTGCAACACCCTGCGATGTGAAATGCAATAATAATCCTGCAAAACCTCTCAAATGTTAAACGTGACTAATGCATCATATTAGGATAACTTTGCAGGCTACTGCAATGTTAAATGCAGTGATGGCCTTGCATTAAAGTCATCTAGCGACCCCCCATGGATGTTATATGCATTAAATTAATTGCAATAATTTTGCAAAACCTCTCAAATATTAAATGCAACAAATGCATCGCATTAGGATGACTTTTCTGGCTACTGCAATGATAAATGCAGTGATCGCCTTGCATTAAAGAAATATTGCAACACCCTGCGATGTGAAATGCAATAATAATCCTGCAAAACCTCTCAAATGTTAAATGCGACTAAAGCATCATATTAGGATAACTTTGCAGGCTGCTGCATCGTTAAATGCAGCGCTGGCGTTGCATTAAAGCAATATTGCAACCCCCTGGGATGTTAAATGCAATAAAATTAATTGCAATAATTTTGCAAAACCTCTCAAATGTTAAATGCAATTAATGCAACGCATTAGAACAACTTTGCAGGCTCCTGCAATGTTAAATGCAGCGCAGGCCTTGCATTAAAGCAAAAATTGCAGCTGTTCTGGGGTATTAAACGCATTAAAATCATTGTAATAATCATGCAAAATCTCTCAAATGTTCAATGCAACTAATGCATGGTACCATTAAAATCTTTATTGGTGTACAGTTCCCCCTGACATCCATCCACCCACCCACCGATCGATCAATCAATCAATCTTTGATTAATTCTTATTATTATTAATAATATAAATTATTATTACTATAGTATTATTATTGTATTTACTACCCCCGGCATCGCATTAGGATGACTTTTCAGGCTGCTGCAATGTTAAATGCAGTGATCGCCTTGCATTAAAGAAATATTGCAACACCCTGCGATGTGAAATGCAATAATAATCCTGCAAAACCTCTCAAATGTTAAACGTGACTAATGCATCGTATTAGGATAACTTTGCAGGCTACTGCAATGTTAAATGCAATGATGGCCTTGCATTAAAGTCATCTAGCGACCCCCCATGGATGTTATATGCATTAAATTAATTGCAATAATTTTGCAAAACCTCTCAAATGTTAAATGCAACAAATGCATCGCATTAGGATGACTTTTCTGGCTGCTGCAATGTTAAATGCAGTGATCGCCTTGCATTAAAGAAATATTGCAACACCCTGCGATGTGAAATGCAATAATAATCCTGCAAAACCTCTCAAATGTTAAACGTAACTAATGCATCGTATTGGGATAACTTTGCAGGCTACTGCAATGTTAAATGCAGTGATGGCCTTGCATTAAAGTCATCTAGCGACCCCCCATGGATGTTATATGCATTAAATTAATTGCAATAATTTTGCAAAACCTCTCAAATGTTAAATGCAACAAATGCATCGCATTAGGATGACTTTTCTGGCTGCTGCAATGTTAAATGCAGTGATCGCCTTGCATTAAAGAAATATTGCAACACCCTGCGATGTGAAATGCAATAATAATCCTGCAAAACCTCTCAAATGTTAAATGCGACTAAAGCATCGTATTAGGATAACTTTGCAGGCTGCTGCATTGTTAAATGCAGCGCTGTCGTTGCATTAAAGCAATATTGCAACCCCCTGGGATGTTAAATGCAATAAAATTAATTGCAATAATTTTGCAAAACCTCTCAAATGTTAAATGCAATTAATGCAACGCATTAGAACAACTTTGCAGGCTCCTGCAATGTTAAATGCAGCGCAGGCCTTGCATTAAAGCAAAATTGCAGCTGTTCTGGGGTATTAAACGCATTAAAATCATTGTAATAATCATGCAAAATCTCTCAAATGTTCAATGCAACTAATGCATGGTACCATTAAAATCTTTATTGGTGTACGGTTCCCCCTGACATCCATCCACCCACCCACCGATCGATCAATCAATCTTTGATTAATACTTATTATTATTATTAATAATATAAATTATTATTACTATAGTATTATTATTGTATTTACTACCCCCGGCATCGCATTAGGATGACTTTTCAGGCCGCTGCAATGTTAAATGCAGTGATCGCCTTGCATTAAAGAAATATTGCAACACCCTGCGATGTGAAATGCAATAATAATCCTGCAAAAC